>NW_007233647.1:52903-96970 GCF_000164805.1 Carlito syrichta | reverse complement strand
TCCCAATGGATGGTGTACAGATCCCAGAAGACTCTCACCCCCTTGCCCACCCTCCTTCTGCTTTGTCCCTGCACATCCACACCTCTGCCTTGATGAGGCTGGGGCCAGTGCTGCCAGTGCTTGCTTTGTCTTCTGTTCTCTGGAGGAAGTACTCAGGTGGGCACTTGGGTATGGATGGCACTTCTTGAACTGGCTGAGTGGCCAATACGGGTGTAGCTTCAGGCCAAGGCACCCGAATCCTCAGGCATCTGCCCTTTATCTAGACTAAAGGCCCAGGGGCTCTCCTTGCAGCTTCCCATCAGCTCTATGTGGACTTTTGCCCACAAGACTCGCCCTTCTTCTTTCTACAGCCATGACTTCTCAATATTCACTACTGTGGGGGTATTGGTCCCACTCCACATTTCCACTTCTTCCTGGAGGTTTAGTTTCTAGCCAAGACCTAGCATGGATATTATGAATCAACTATGATATTTTTTTGATTCTTTGCCTGGTATTCATGGATCCACCAAGAGTCTAGGTGAATGTGACAAGGTTACTAGTTCTAAACCTTGTATACTGCAGAAACCCACTGGAAATTCCTCCCACTCTGGAAGTTGGGCCTGGAGGGGTAATTCAAGGAATCAGGTCAAGGGCTGATTCCTCCAGTATCACAACTCTGCCGCCAAGGCAACCAAGTTGATAGGGAGACAAACTCATTATCATCTTTTATTCCAAAAATGCCAGTGGAATTTTTCTTTCCATTTCCTCAGCTGACAGCAGCCCTGCTCATGGCTGCTGAATCTCTACATAGACCAGACTTACCTGAGTAATAAAGACTCCAGCAGAAATAATAAAGGAGGGTATGTTGACAGGGAGAAAAGAAGAAAAATATCTACATGCTTTAGCCAGAAACTGAACCTATGGAAGAGGAAAATTCTACCTGAATCACTAATGATTCTAGTTTGAAAAATCCTGCATAGCTTATAATACAGGCGATATTTCCATTATTTTTTATATTTTTTATTAACTTTGCATATACTCCCTTACTACTATTCACATTAGGCCCAGGGTTCATTTTCCAGACTCTTTTACAGAAATGCTGACCAACTGGTTCAAACTGAATGCAACTGTGTTCAGTTACATTGATTCTCCTATTTCTAGAATTCTGTCTGGGATGGAAGAGAGTGCCAGCTTGGATCCAGTTCTTTAAAGTATACATTCCCAGGTGAGGTCCAAACTGGAAACTGTCCCTGGTCTATGTATCTGTGCACCCAATGGCCTCCATGCTCCTAAGGTACCCCTGAGACTTGACTACTAAGAATTCCTCTAAAGAACAAGTTCTATAATGTTCCCTCTTGGTTGCTTCCCAAAAGTATCTAGAAAATTGATGTGGTGGAATTGAAAAGTCTGCATGGCAACCAAACCAACACAATCACATGTTTTTGTGTTTACTTCCATTATTCTGTGAGCAGAGAGACACACATTTACTCTGAGTGTCCCTGCCTCAAAACCAACACAAGTCCAGGTTCTACCAAGTCAAACTCTTTCCCTATTGGTCAAACACTTCAAGTTTTCTTCCAACACACCTTCTAGCCTTCAGGGCCTCAATGACCAAGGGAGAAAGCATTGCTATTAGTTACTACTTACATTAATTGAGTGGTCCAGATGACTTCAGACCAACTCCTATTGTGATAATTAAGAACCAACCTAACTAGGATTATGCAAATTATTGGAAATTTTGCTTTTAGGAGTGAGAATGGGAAAAATACAAACTCTGTCTTCTTTTTTTTTGAGTTGGAGTCTCACTCTGTCACCCAGACTGGAATGCAGTGGCTGCTCCCGGCCACTGCAGCCTCGACCTGCTGGGCCAGTATAAGAGTTTTAATATATGAAGAAAAATGGGGAGAACTAATAAAGGGAATCCACAAAGAGTTCTGAACACTCATCTTTCTGTAAGTGATAGAACAAGCAAACAAACAAACAAAAAATCTGTAAGGGTATGGAATATTTGAAAAACATGGAGATTTACAACATTACACCCAACAAATACAGAATATATATTCAAATCAAGTTTACATGGAACATTCACCAAGGTAGATTATAAGGTAAGTAGATAATAAAATGAATCTCAAAAAATCGTAACAATTGTATTCAGAGTATGTTATTTGACCATAACAGAATTAATCACAAATCAATAATTTTAAAAATCTGAAAAAAATCTAAGTATTCTGAAATTAAGCAATATATTTCCTAAAAACCTATGGGTTAAAACTATTGAAAAGGAAATTAGAAACTATTTTGCAGTGAGGAATAATTGGCAAGCAACATATCAAGTTTGATAGGATGCAGCTGAATAAGTCCTTAAAGGAGTGTTTTACTGGGCACAGTGGCTCATGCCTGTAATCCTAGCACATTGGGAATCTGAAGCAAGTGGGTGACTTGAGGCCAGGAGTTCAAGTTCAGCCTGAGCAACAAAGTGAGGACCCGTTTATACAAAAATAGAAAAAACCAGCCAGACAAAATGGTGTGTGCCTTTTGTCCTGTCTACTTGGGAGGCTGAGACAGGAGGATGACTTGAGCCCCAGAGATCTAGGATGCCCTGAGCTGTGATCATGCCACTGCACTCCAGCCTGGGTGACAAAGTGAGACCCTGTCAAAAAAAAGAAAAATAAAGGAGTACTTCTGTTTCCAAATGCTAACATGAGAAAGGAAAACAGGAATAAAATGAACGTTCTGTTTGAGCTTCCACCTTGAGACACTAGAAAAAGAAAAAGACAATAAACAAACGTAAGTAGAAGGAAGGAATAATAAAGATAGGAGTTGAAACAAATAAAACAGAAAATGATGAAACAATAAAGCAGCAGTACTGAAGGTGATTCTTTGAAAAGATTAATGAACTTGATAAGACTGAGAGCAAAAGAGCAAGAGTGTGAGATTTTGAGGGAGTATTTGGGTGGAGGAGCAAATAGCAATATCAGGAAATAAACAGGATATCACCACAGATCCTAAAGTGTTACAATAAGGTACTAATTTAATCTAGCGACCACACAGATTACACAGGATTTCTGTAATCTGCCATAACCTACAAAGAGCGAGAAAAAAATTCAGCAAAAAAACCCCAGCAAATGCAGAAGAAATGGCTTGAGGCTCTCGAGGTAGACAACACTGTTGGGTGGATACTAAGGGATGCAAACACCATGGGGCAGCAACAAAAACCAGACACTCGGCGGGTTGGGGCGGGGGGGAGGCAGGGAGAGGCTGTATTTATTAGCTTGACAGGGGCCAGAAGGGGCTGTGCTAGGTTCTTATTGGAGGAGCGGCATGGGAGCAGGGTGGGTATAACAAAGCTAGCTACGTCATGGGAAATGATTGGAGGCTTGCAGGTTTGAACTTGGCGCGCGACGGGAATCGTGCCTGAAGAAGCCGGAACCTAGGGCCTTTGTTGTCTCGGGTGGCTTTACCATGTTCGGCGTCATTTTGGGAGCCGCCCCTCTGGCTGTTTCCTGTACCCTTCACTAGTTATCATGGAAAATTCCAGAAAAACAAAGTTATTCTCCTAGCACCTGGCAGAGAAAATTTTAACTAGGTAGGGGAGCCTTCAGAATCCTCATCTAAGTTTGTACATGGTTTGAAGGGAATAGCAAGCAAGTGTTCATTATATTCTCTCATGGTCTCTTCCTGGAGTGAACACAATAAGTCAGATACAAAAGATTACATATTGTATTAGAAAAAGATTTGTGATTGCCAGGGTCTGGGAGGAGAGAATGAGAAGTGATTGTTTAGTGTGAATAGTTTTTCAAACAACTTTTATGGTTTTTCTTCCAGTTGTTTGTAAAATAACTTTAAATCAGATTTAGTCAGTTTTGTGGGTGTAAGAGGCACTGGTGTTGGCAGCAAGTTTCCTGAGCTTTTGATGGCAAGTAAGAGAGGAAAGTCATTGAACTTTATAGACCAATGTTTCCACCTGAATTCTAGTTTCCAGCCCTTCCAAGGCTGACATCAATATCTATCTAGTAATTTGTTTCTGAAGTTAATCTATAAATTCCTTTATTTCTAGAGCTTTCATTCAGTACTGTTTTTACATCAAACTGGATTATTTTTCTAATCAGTGTATAGAAACTGCATAGCATGTTTATACTATATTTATGGGTCTAGTCAAATAATCATAGGCATCTATTTATCTAGTTTCCCCCCGCCTTTCAGAACCTATAAACAATAGTAAAATGATCATCCCCACATGTGTGTCAATATGGACTTTGTGCAACTGTTTCTCTGTGGTATATGCACACAAATAGAATGTATGGAGTACAGGATTTGTACACACCAAATTTTCCCTAAATATTGCCAGGTTACTCTCAGATCTATCCTCAGAATAGCTACGTTAGTTTAATTCACAAATGAGAAAAAATACTGCCCAAATTCTGTTGTTAGGAGACAGAGTTAGCCGGGCTCGGTGGCTCAGTCTGTAATCCTGCGCTTTGGGAGGCTGAGGTGAGTAGATTGCCTGAGCCCGTGGGTTCGAGACCGCCTGGGCAACTTGGTGAGACCTCATCTCTACAATAAATCAAAAAGTTAGCCGTACATGGTAGCGCGCACCTGTAGTTCCAGCTACTTGGAAGGCTGAGGTGGAAGGATCGCCGGAGCCCAGCAGGTAGAGGCTGCGGTGGCCGGGAGTGGCCACTGCACTCCAGTCTGGGCGACAGAGTGAGACTCCAACTCAAAAACAAAAACAAAAGTCTTACACTTAGAAATTGTGTGTTTTCTTGAAGTGTTGACCCCCTTTATCATTATAAAATGTCCCTTTTAGGCTCTGGTAATATTCCTTGACATGAAATCTATTTTGTTGATATTAGGTTTTGTGCTGTGTCACCTTGGCTAAGGTAAACATAAGTTCCAAAGAAAATTCTCTGTACAGATCTGAGTTAGAGTTGGCCTAAGGAGAAATTCAACAACAGACATATTTGTGTGATACTTGGAATATGTTACTCCCTTAGGGTTGTGGTGTTTAGGTGTAGGGATAGACAGATGAAGGGATGCTGGTCAATTCCATTTTTTCTGTGCTCTCTTCCATTCTTCTTTTTTTTATTTTAAAGATATAGGGTACAATTCAGGATTAAGTATGCAAGTGGTCATTGTACAAGTAAAATTTGGGCCTCCCTTTGGTCCCTACTTCACCTGGTTTGAGATCAGGTACGCTTACTGATGTTATATGCCTCCCCACCCAGTAGTTTTCAGCTACGGCCAATCCCTTTTCTTACGGTTTTATGGTAAATGTTCAGGGTCCACTTATGAATGAGAACATAGTACTTAGTTCTTTGTTTCTGTGATAAATCACTAAGTATTCTAGACTCTAAATGCATCCAAGTTGCTGCGAATTCCATAATTTTATTCTTCTTTGTGGCTGGTAATATTCCATCACGTATATGTACCATGTTTTAAAAATCCAGTCAAGGTTCAATGTGCAGCATGGTTGGTTCCATGTTTTTGCCATTGCAAATAGTGTTGCCTTAAATATGCTTGTGCAGATATCTTTTTTGTAGAGTGATTTAAGTTTCTCCAGGTATACTCCCAAAAGGGGGATTGCTGGGTCACACAGAAGGTCAATTTCTAGTTCTTTTAGGAATCACCACACTGTTTTCCCTAAAGGTTGAACTACTTTGCATTCCCATCAACAATGTAGATGTGTTTCCATTTCTCTGCGTCCTTGCCAGCATCTTTTTTTTCTTTTTTTTTAATTAAAGGTGACCATCCTTACTGGAGTTAGGTGGTATCTCTGTGTTTTTGATTTGCATTTCTCTGTTGATTACCGAGGCTGAGCATTTTCACATGTGTCTATCGACTGCTCGTATGTCTTCTTTCGAGAAGTGTCTAGTTCCGTCTTTTGCTCGCTTTTTAATGGGGCTACTTTTTTTTTCTTTTGGCACATTTGAATTCCTCGAAGATCCTGGATGTTAGGCCATTGTCAGATGTGCAATTGGCAAATATCTTTGCCCAGTCTGTGGGCTGTCTTCCTGCTCTCTTGATGGCTTATTTTACATTGCAGAAGCTTGTCAGTTTCACGAGGTCCCACTTGTCTATCTTATCTCTTATGGCATGAGCTTTTGGGGTTTGATTGGGAACTGGTTGCTTATTCCAATTTTCATAAGGGTGTCTTCTGCATTTTCTAAGATTCTGAAAAGCTGAGGTCTTTGATCCAGTTAGAGCTGATTTTTGTGTATGATGATAGGTAGGGGTCCTGTTTCAGTCTTCTGCATGTTGTCAGCCAGTTTTCTGAGCACCATTTACTGAATAAGTTCTCCTTGCCCCAGTGATTGTTGGTGGAGGATTTGTCGTAGGTGAGTTGGTTGAGAAATTGAGGTTTTGTTTCTGGAATCTCTAACCTGTTCCATTGGTCTATATGCCTGTTCTTGTACAAATACCAGACTGTTTTGATTACTGTAGACTTATAATATATAAGTTTATATAATATATAAGTTTAAAATCTGGAAGTGTGATACCTCCCACTTTGTTTCTTTTGCTAAGGGTTGTTTTGACTATTTGTGGTCTTTTTTATTTCCATATGAATTCTGTATTGTCATTTCCAGATCTGAGAAAAATGCTGTTGATAATTTCATGGATATTGCATTAAATATGTAGATTGCCTTTGGTAGGATGGATATCTTAACAATGTTGATTCTTCCAATCCATGAGCATGGAATATTTTTCCATTTGTTTGTGTCATTTTGATTTCTTTGAGCAGTGTTTTGTAGTTTTCATTGTGAATATCTTTCACTTCTCTGGTTAAGAAGATGCCGAGGTATTACATTTTTTTGTGGCTATTGTTAATGGAATTGTGCTTTTTATTAGGTTCTCTGTCTGTTTGATATTGCTGTATAAGAATGCAACTGTCTTTTGCACATTTATTTTGTACCCTGAGACTTTGCCCAAGTCCTTTATCAGTGCATGGAGGTTTCTGACAGATTCTTTTGGATTTTCAAGGTATAGGATCATATCATTATCAAAGAGGGATAACTTAACTTCTCTCCCAATTTAGATACCCTTGATTTTCTTCCCTTATCTGATTGCTCTAGCTAGGACTTCCAACACTAGGTTGAATGGCGGGGGGTGTGCGAGAGTGGGCAGCCTTGTCTAGTTCCAGTTTTCAGGGGAAATGCTTCCAATTTATGTCCATATAGCAATATATTGGCTGTTGGTTTACCACAGATGGCTCGTACTATTTTGAGGTGTGTTCTCTCTATGCCTAGGTGTTCAAGAGTTTTTAATCAAAAAGGGATGCTGGATTTTATCAAAAGCTTTTTCTGTGTCTAATGATATAATCATGTAATTTTTATTTTTGCATCTGTTGATGTATTTAATTATGTTTATGGTTTCATGGATGTTGAACCAGTCCTGCATCCTGGAAGTGAAGCCTACTTGGTCGTGGTATATGATTGTTGAGATATGTTGTTGGATCCAATTTACTAGAATCTTGTTGAGAATTTTTGCATCTGTGTTCATCAGGGATATTGGTCTGAAATTCTCTTTTATCAGATCTTTATCTGGTTTGGATATCAGTGTGATGTTAGCTTCATAAAATTATTTGGGGAGAATTCCATCTTTCTCTATTGCCTTGAATACTTTCAATAGGATTGGTATCAGATCGTCTTTGTTTTGTAATATTCTGCTGGATTATTCCAGGACTTTTTTTTGTAGTTAGTTTTCTTATGACAAAGTCAATTTTCAGGGTAGTTATTGGTCTATTTAAGGTATCAATTTTTTTCTTATTTCAACCTTGGGAAGTTGTGCGATGGCAGAAAATCTTCTATTTCATTTAGGTTTTCAAGTTTGTTTCCATACAGGTGTGCATAGTAAACTCTGATAATCTTTTGTGTATCTTCAGGGTCAGTTTTGACTTGATCTTTTGTATTTATGATTTTGTTTATTTGGTATTTTTATCTCTTTATCTTGATCAATCTGGCTAGAGGTCCATCAATCTTGTTTATCCTTTCAAGAACCAACTCTTTGTTTTGTTTATATTTTCTATGATTTTTTTTCTTGTGTGTCCCTTGTTTGGGCTTTTACTTTGGTGATTTGGATTCTTCTGCTAAAGTTTTCCAGTCTTTCCAGTTCCCTTAGGTGATCTGTCAGGCTCTTAACTTGTGATCTTTTTCTTTTCCTGATGTGTGTTCATAGAGAAATAAATTCCTGTTTTAGAAAATCTTTCATGGTCTCCCAGAGGTTTTGGTAAGGTGTTTCTTCATTTTCATTTGTTTCCAGGAATCTTTTAATTTCTGTTTTGATTACTATGTTGAACCAGGAGTAGTTCAGCCTTACATTGTTTAATGCCCATGTTTTTGAGGGTTTTGGGGAAATTTTGTTGGTATTGATATTGGATTTGGTCAGAGTGCATGAGTCTCTGCCTAAGTGAGTGTGCACAGGGATAAATAAATATGCAAGTGTGTCAGCAAATGGGTGTGCAAGTGCCTGACTGAGTGGAGATGCAGGAACAAGCCACCTGAGTTCTCTTGCTGATGCTGCTGCCCGCATAGCTACTCAGACCCCAGTGCTCTCTATTACCCATAGGTGGGCACCATCTCTGTGACACTACCTGGAAAAAGGGAGTAAAAATCACCCACTACAGCCTTCAGTGCCAGATCAGACACTGTCAGTGGGAATCGTAGATAAAATACACCAGAGGAACCCATCGCTGAGTCCCAGCTGAGGATAAGATGCAGAGACATCCCTTCCATCCTTGTCCTGGTAGCCAGAGAGAGGCTCTGGCCTTCCCATGTGAACAGAACAGTGGAGCTACTCCCTGAGACCGAGGGGCAAATTCATCACTTCTCTGAGGTTGATCACTGCCAACCCAGAGGGACCCCAGCTGCATTATTCCCAGAGGGACAGACTCACTGAGGAGACCCAGGTCCCCCATGCCCCAACTGAAGCATTTGCTGTCTGCTGCTGCAACCAGAGAAGAACCCAGCTTGCAGCTCATGAGTGGCGGTGAGTTTTAAAGTGACCCAGTACCCTTTTCCCAGTGATTTGTAAAACATATGATCCACACAGGGAGCATCCAGATCAGCAGGCACAGAGAAGGCTGAACACAGGTGGATCAGCTGGGGCAGTTCACAGTCTCATCCACTACTGCATGGTGAACAGAGGGACAGATTTAGAAGTCAGAAACCCCTCCTCTCTGCTGCTGTCAAGAGCAGCAGTTCTTGTAGCTCACCTACATGGAACCCAGAGGTTTAGAAACTGCTCAAGGACTACAAAAGTTGTGTGTGTATGTGTGTGTGTGTGTGAGTGTGTGTGTTTAAAATATAGCTTGCAGGGGTGTCTATTTCATTTTGTTTACCCCTTCTCCTTTTTTTCCCCAATACGGGTATATATGAGTGTGAACATCTCATATTGTCGGTTTTAGCTTCTTTAGTTCCTTCTTTAAGTTTTTATTGGTTTGTCTGCCAGTTTGTGTGTTTTTCCTTCTCTTTTTTCATTTCCTTCATTGTCCTTTCCTCTCCCTTCTCTCTCTCTGAGTTCCTTTCCTTTCCCTGATGTTATTCTGTAGCCAGGCGAGATACCTATGCTCATTTCATGATCATACTGTGAGATGGTAGGAAGTGGGTCCCTGGGGGCCCAAACACTGTGATCCGCAGGCAGCTTTCAAATCTTAACACCCACCAACGCACCTATTTCAAATCTCAAATCTGCAAAAGGACAGACAACTCCCCACCTCCAACCTGGCTTCAAAATCAAACAAATCCAGAGGCTCTACCAAAGGAAGAATGGGGGCTGAGCAAAAAGCAATGGAAAGTGCTTCCTCTCTCACTGAGCAACAGATGTAAAGAGAAAAGAAAAACTCATCACAAATGAAGAGAAGTCAATGTAAATACACAGGGACCTCACAAAGTCCAAAAAGGACAGTGCATGAGAACACAAACTTTGGAATGCAAACAATAAAAAGCACCCAGATTGATTGGTCTCAGACCACAAAAAGCACAGAAGGAGAAAAAAAAAAAGGACCACACTCTTCCAAAGATTGCAAGAAAACAGAGAACTGATACAACATGGACTGTGACAGCAAGATTGAAAATACACACATATATCAACTCAAAAGTCAAAAGAAAACCAACAAACAAATAAAAAAAACAACAAAAATCTTTACAAGAGTTTTATGAAAGGGATAAACTCTCACATCTCAATAATCAGCTTGAATGTGAATAGATTAAATGCACCACTAAAAAGACATAGAATGGCAAACTGGAAAACAAACATGACTCAACAATATGCTGGGTCAGAATGGACACCCACAGATTCAAAGTTAGAGGATGAAAAACAAGTTATTAGGTGAACAGAACACAAAAGAAAGCAGGAGTCATGATCTTAATATCAGATAAAATAACTTTCAAGGTATCAAAAATTTAAAAAGATACAGAAGAACACCACATGATGCTAAAAAAGTTCAATTCACCAACAAGAAATATCCATTCTAAACATATATGCACCCCACATAGAAGCACCAGCTTTTATAAAGCAGCTTGCTACATAACTAAAAAAAATTGATTATTTCTTTTAGTTGGAGTCTCACTCAGTTGCCCAGGCTGAAGTGTAGTGGCATACTCAGTCACCCCAGTGTCGACCTGCTGGGCTCAGGTGATCCTTTCACCTCAACCTCCAGGTAGCCAGAACTACAGGTATGTGCTACCACACCTGGCTAATGTTTTTTTTATTTATTATAGAGATGAGGTCTCGCCAAGTTGCCCAGGCTGTTCTCAAACCTGTGGGTTCAGGCAATCCCCTTACCTTAGCCTCCTAAAGTGCTCAGATTACAGGCTTGAGCCACCACACCTGGCCAAAAAGATATTGATTCTATCTATATTATCATAGTTGGGGACTTAAATACCCCACTAACAACCCTAGAGAGATCATCAAGCCAAAATATCAACAAGGAGATCTGAAACCTCAACTTGACCCTTGACCAAATGAACTTAATGGATACCTACAGAACACTCCACCCAACAAACACAGAATATACATTCTACTTGTCACCACATGGAATATACTCCAAGATCAACCACATCCTCAACCATAAATCAAGCATAAACATATGTCCTAAGATCGAAATACTGCCATGTACCTTCTCAGACCACAGTGGAATAAAAATAAATATCAACACCAACAAAATGCCCCCAACACCGACAAAGACATGAACACTGAACAGCACGATGCTGAACAACTCCTGGGTCAACATGGAACCAAGTAGAAATTAAAAGATTCCTGGAAACAAATGAAAATACAGACACATTTCACTAAAACTTCTGGGATGCCATGAAAACAGTAGTAAGAGGGGAAATTATATCTCTGCAAACACTCATGAAAAAAATGGAAAGATCACAAGTTAACCAGTCTAACAAATCACCTAAGGAAGCTGGAAAAACAAGATTGCCAAAACCCTAACTATAGCAGAAGAGTCCAGATCACCAAAACAAAAGTCTAAATATGGGACATAGAAGACAAAAATGTCATAGAAAAAAAGTCAATAAAACAAAAAAACTGGTTCTTTGAAAAGATAAATAAGATTGATGGACCCCTAATCAGATTGACCAAGATAAAGAGAGAAAAAGCCCAAATAAATGCAATCAGAAATACAAAAGATCAAGTCACAACCGACCCCAAAGAAATACAAAAGATTATCAGACATTACTATGTACACTTATATGGAAACGAACTTGAAAACCTAAATGAATTGGAGGACTTTCTGACATCATACAACCTTCCCAGGTTGAAACAAGAAGAGATTGAAACCCTAAATAAACCAATAACCCAGGAAACTGACTTTGTCATAAGAAAACTACCTACAAAAACAAACAAACAAAACAAAACCCTGGACCAGACACTTTTCCAGCAGAGTTCTATAAAACATAAAATGAGGAGCTGAAACCAATCCTATTGAAAGCACTTCAGGCAATCAGGAAAGATGGAACTCTCCCCAAATCATTTTATGAAGCTAACATCACATTGATACCCAAACTGGGTAAATAACCAACAAAGAGTGAGTACTACAGGTCAATATCCTTGACGAACATAGATGCAAAAATTCTCAAAAGATTCTAGCAGATAGGATCCAACAACACATCTCAAAAATCATCCACCATGACCAAGTAGGCTTCATTCCTGGGATGTAGGGCTGGTTCTACATCTGCAAGACCATAAATGTAATTTAGTACATCAACAGCTATAAAAACAAGAACCACAAGCTTATACCATTATACACAGAAAAAGCTTTTGATAAAATCCAGCATCCCTTCTTGATAAATACCCTTGAACGTCTAGGCATAAATGGAACATACCTCAAAATAGTAAGAGCCATCTATGAAAAACCCACAGTCAACATACTGCTAAACAGAGAGAAACTGGAAGCACTTTCCCTGAAAACTGTAATAAGAAAATGATGCCCACTCTCACCCTTTCTGTTTGACATAGTGCTGGAACTTCTAGCTAGAGAAACCATACAAGAGAAGGAAATAAAGAGTATCCAAATAAAGAAAGGAAGTCAAGTTATTCCTCTTTGCTGATGACATGATCCTATACCTTGAAAACCCAAGAGTATCTGTCAAAAACCTCCTTGCACTGATAAAGGACTTTGGCAAAGTCACAGGGTATAAAATAAACATGCAAAAGATAGTCATATTTCTATACATCGGCAATAAACAGACAGAAAATGAAATAAAAAGCACAATCCCATTCACAATAGCCACAATAAAAATTAAATACCTTGGCATCTTCCTAACGAAAGAAGTGAAAGACCTTTACAATGAAAACTGCAAAACACTGCTCAAAGAAATCAAAGAAGACACAAACATATTGAAAAATATTCCATGCTCATGGACTGGAAGAATTAACAGTGTTAAGATGTCCATCTTACCAAAGGCAATCTACAGATTCAATACAATATCCATAAAATTATCAACATTATTCTTCTCAGGTTTGGAAACGCCAATACAGAAATTCATATGGAAACATCAAAGACCATGTATAGCCAAAGCAATCCTTAGTAAAATAAACAAAGTGGAAGGTATCACACTTTCAGACTTCAAACTCCACTATAAAGCTACCATAATCAAAACAATCTAGTATTGGTACAAGAACAGGCATATAGACCAATGGAACAGAATAGAGATTCTGGAAGCAAGACCCCAATTTCTCAACCAACTCATCTTCAACAAAGCCTCCACCAAAAACCACTGGGGAGAGGAGAACCTAATTCAGTAAATGGTGCTGGGAAAACAGGTTGACCACATGCAGGAGACTGAAACAGGACCCCTACCTATCACCATACACAAGAATCAATTCTAAATGGATCAAAGACCTAAGTGTAAGACCTTGAACAATAAGAATTCTAAAAGAAAATGTGGGAAACACCCTTGCGGAAATTGGAATATGCAACCAATTTCTGATCAATTCTCCAAAAGCAAATGTCATAAAAGATAAGCTAAACATATGGGACCTCATCAAACTGAAAAGCTTCTGCAAAGCAAAAGAAACCATCAAGAGAGTAGGGAGACAGCCACAGAATGGGAAAAAATATTTGCCAACTGTAAATCCAGGATCTTCAAGGAACTCAAATGTGCCAAAAGAAAAAGAAAAAACCCTATTAATAAATGGACAAAATGTATATAAAGACCAGACACTTCTCAGAAGAAGACATACGTGCAGCCAACAGCTACATGAAAAAATGCTCAGCCTCACTAATCATCAAAGAAATGCAAATTAAAACCACAGAGACACCACCTAACTTCAATCAGGATAACCATCATCAATAACTCAAAAAACAACAGATGCTGAGAGGATATGGGGAAAAGGGAATGCTTCTACGTTGTTGGTGGGAGTGTAAACTAGTACAACCTCTGTGGAAAACAGTGTGGTGATTTCTGAAAGTTCTAAAAGTCAACCTTTCATATGATCCAGCAACCCCCTTTCCAGGAATATACCCAGAGGTACTCAAATCACTCTACAAAAAAAGAGACCTGCACATGCACGTTTATTGCATTATTCATAATAGCAAAATAATGGAACCGACCCTGCTACCCACCAAAAGTAGACTGGTACAAATACACAATGGAATATTATGCAGCCATAAAGAAAAACAAAATTAGGAACTTCGCAGCAACTTGGATGGACTTAAGTCTATAATACTCAGTGATTTATCACAGAAACAAAGATCTGTGTACATGTACTCACTCATAGACAAACCCTGAACATTTATCATAATACTATAAGAAAGGGATTGGCAATACTAAGACACTGCCAGGGGAGGGGGGACACATAACATCAATAAGGGTACCCAAACTTTACCTGTATGACCACTTATGTACCTAACCCTGAATTGTACCCCACATCTTTAAAATAAAAATTTAAAAAATATGGCTCAAGGCCATAATCTCAGCATTTAGGGAGGCTGAGGTGAGAGGATTACCTGAGCCCATGGGTTCAAGACAGTTTGGGCAACTTGGCGAGACCTCATCTCTATAATAAATAAAAAAAATTAGCCGGGCATGGTAGTAACCTGTAGTACTGGCTACTTGGAAGACTGAGGTGGGAGGGTTGCCTGAGCCCAGCAGGTCGACACTGGGGTGGCCGTGAGGGTGCCACTGTATTCCAACCTAAGTGACGGAGTGAGACTCCAACATTAAAAAAAAATTAAAAACTGAAGAAAAAATTAAGTTCAAGGTAGACTACAAAATTAATTATTTACTAATGCATAAACTTCACAAAATATATGTAGGTTAAGAATTAAGTGAAAATATATAAGTATCTGTAGCTTTGTCTTTACATTCTGCTGTCACTTCTTGTAAATTTCTATATTTTATAAATATTTGGCAACATTAAAGTATTTTATGATTATTTCTTTTCTCAATTACTTTTAAATAGGAAAATGGATAGACATTGCCCAAAGTTATTTTAAATATAATGTAAAAATTTTATTTTGGTTTGCAAATATAAGAATTTCAAAAAAAAGAAAAAAAGAAAAAAGAAAGACACATCTTAGCAAAACTTCTGAGATGCTCACCTCTCTCATGAGGTAGTGGAAATTTTCTTGGATGACTTCTTAGAAGGCTTGTTTCAGGGAGTTCTGTTTCCCCTTCTGTTTTGGAGATGCCAATGAATTATAGATTTGGTCTCTTCACATAATCCCACACTTCTCACAGGCTGTGCTAATTCTTTTTGAGCCATTTCTCCTTGTTTTTGTCAGTCTGGATTAGTTCAATTTTTTTATTTTTTGAGTCAGAGTCTCACTCTGTCGCCTAGGCTGGAGTGCATGGCATGCTCACAGTCAACACAGCCTCGACTTGCTGGGCTCAGGCGATCCTTCCACCTCAGCCTTCTAAGTAGCTGGAACTACAGGCACATGCTACCATGCCTGGCTACTTTTTGATTTATTGTAGAGCCTAGATCTCGCCACGTTGCCCAGGCTGTTCTCGAACCCGCAGGCTCAGGCAATCCAATCGCCTTGGCCTCCCAAAGTGCTGGGATGATAGGCTGAGCCACTGAGCCCTATTTCAATTTTTATCATAAAGCTGTGAGATTATTTTCTCTGCCTGATGGACCCCCTAGCCAGAATGACCAAGAAAAAGAGAGAAGAAGCAAATAAACACAATCAGATATATAAAAGATGAAATCACAACAGACCCCAAAGAAATAGAAAAGATTATCAGAGATTACTATGCACACCTGTATGGAAACAAACTTGATAATCTAAATGAAATGGAGGACTTTCTGACATCACACAATCTCCCCAGGTTGAAGCAAGGAGACATTGAGACATAAAATAGACCAATAACTACCCAGGAAATTGAATGTCATAAAAAAAACTACCTACAAAAAAAGCCTTGAATTGGACAGCTTTACAGCAGAATTCTACAAAATGTATGAGGAGGAGTTGACACCAATCCTATTGAAAGTATTCCAGGCAATTGAGAATGACAGAATTCTCCCCAAATCATTTTATGAAGCTAATATCACACTGATATCCAAGCCGGGTAAACATCCAACAAAAAAAGAGAACTACAGGCCAATATTCCTTATGAACATAGATGCAAAAATCCTCAACAAGATCATAGCAAATCAGATCCAAAAACACATCTCAAAAATCATCCACCATGACCAAGTAGGCTTCATCCCCAAGACGCAGGGCTGGTTCAACATCTGCAAGACCATAAGTGTAATTAAATGCCTCAACAAATATAAAAACAAGAAACACATGATTACATTATTCTGTGCAGAAATGCTTTTGATAAAATCTAGCATCCCTTCTTGATAAAAACCCTCAAATACCTAGGTGTAGAAGGAACATGCCGCAAAATAGTAAGTACCACCTATGATAAACCCACAGCTAACAT
This sequence comes from Carlito syrichta, assembly GCF_000164805.1. Taxonomy (NCBI): domain Eukaryota; kingdom Metazoa; phylum Chordata; class Mammalia; order Primates; family Tarsiidae; genus Carlito; species Carlito syrichta. The sequence goes on along the minus strand of NW_007233647.1, from coordinate 80,615 downwards.
ATTACTAAGTGAACAGAAACTGAAACTATTTCCACTGAGAAATGGAACAAGACAAGGCTGCCTACTCTCATCCTCTTGTTCAACATTGTGTTGGAAGTCCTAGCTACAGCAATTAGACAAGAGAAGGAAATCAAGGGTATCCAAATAGGAAAAGAGGAAGTCAAGTTATCCCTCTTTGCTGATGATATAATCCTATACCTCAAAAATCCAATAGAATTTGTCTAAAACCTGCTTACATTGATAAAGGACTTTGGCAAAGTCTTGGGGTACAAAATAAATATTCAAACGGCAGTTGCATTCTTATACATCAACAATAAGCAGGTAGAGAACCAAAGAAAAAGCACATTCTCATTCAAAATAGCCACAGAAAAAATGAAATACCCTGGCATCTTCCTAACCAGAGAAGTGAAAGACTTTTACAATGAAAACTACAAAACACTGCTCAAAGAAATCCAAGAAGACACAAACATATAAAAAAAAATCCCATGCTTATGAATAGAAAGAATCAACAATGTTAAGATGTCCATCCTACCAAAGGCAATCTACAGATTCAATGCAATACCCATTAAATTACCATCATCATTCTTTTCATGCTTGGAAATGACAATACAGAAATTCATATGGAAACATGAATGACCATGAATAACCAAAACAATCCTTAGCAAAAGAAACAAAGCAGAAAGTGTCACACTTCCACACTTCAAACTTTACTTTAAGGCTACAATAATCAAAACAGCCTGATATTGGTATAAGAACAGGCATATGGACCAATGGAACAGGATAGAGATTCCGGAAGCAAAGCCTCAATTTCTCAACCAACTCATCTTTGACAAAGCTTCCAACAACAATCCACTGGGCGAAGAGAACCTATTCAGTAAATGCTGCTGTGAAAACTGGTTGATCACATGCAGAAGATTGAAACAGGACCCCTACCTATCACCGTATACAAAAATTAACTCAAAATGGATCAAAGACCTAATCATAAAGCCTCAAACTATAAGAATATTAGAGAATGCAGGAGACACCCTTATAGAAATTGGAACTGGCAACCAATTCTTAATCAAAACCCTAAGTTTCCATACCATAAGAGATAAGAGACAAGTGGAATCTCATCAAACTGACAAGCTTCTGCAAAGCAAAAGAAACCATCAAGAGAGTGGGGAGACAGCCCACAGAATGAGAAAAAATATTTGCTAACTGTATATCTGACAAAGGCCTAACATCCAGGATCTACAAGGAACTCAAAACTGCTGAAAGAAGAAAAAAAAGTCCCATTAAAAAGTGAACAAAAGACATGAATAGACACTTCTCAAAAGAAGATAAACGGGCAGCCAACAGACATATGAAAAAGTGCTCAGCCTCACTAATCATCAGAGAAATACAAATCAAAACCCCACTGAGATATCACTTAACCCCAGTAAGAGTGGCCATCATTAATAAAACAAACAATAACAGATGCTGGCAAGGATATGGAGAAAAAGGAACGCTCAGCACTGCTGGTGGGAATGCAAACTAGTGCAACCTCTCTGGAGATAGTGTGGCGATTACTGAAAGAACTAGAAATTGTCCTTCCATATGACCCAGCAATCTCCCTATTGGGAACATACCCTGAGGAACTCAAGTCATTCTACCAAAAAGATACCTGCACACGCATGTTTGTTGTAGCTCTATTCACAATAGCAAAATCATGGAAACGACCATGCTGCCCACTGAAGTTGGATTGGATAAAAAAAATTGTGGTACTTACACACAATGGAATATTACACCCTCATAAAGAAGGACAAACATAAGGATTTTGCAGCAACTTACATGGATTTAGAGTCTGTCATACTCAGTTATCTATCACAGACACAAAGAACAGAGTACCATATGTTCTCACTCATAAGTGGACCTTGAACAATTATCATAATATAACAAAGGGATTGGCAGTAGTGGGAAACTGCCAGGGGAGGGAGGGTGGGACTGGCGGTTGAGGGAAACTGCCAGGGGAGGGAAGGTCACACATCACCAACAAGCGTACCGGCATAATGAACATTTGTATACCTAACCTTGAATTGTACCCTCCATCTTCAAAATGAATAAAAAACAAAACAAAACAAACACACAAAAAACAATACTTATATGGAGAACAGATTTTTGGTAAACATAAAAAGTAATGTATTCGAAATATATAATTTTTCAACAAGTGGTAGAGTATTTTCTTTTTAACAAATGCATAGGTACATGATATATTCATGTGCATATGCAAATAAATAAAATCAGATCCTTGTGTCACATCATATATAAAATTAATGTCATCAGTTGCTGGGAAGGATGAAGGAGGGGGAGAGAGTAAGAGAATTTGGTTGATGGTTACAAAAATAGATTTAGATAGAAGGAAAAATTTCTAGTATGTGATAGTTAAGTAGGGAGACTAATAATAACTTATTACATATTTCAAAATAGCTAGAAGAACAGAAATGTTCTCAACAATTACTAGGTAAATGTTTGAGGTAATAGATATTCTACTTATCATGATTTGATCATTAAATATTATATACATGTATCAATATCGTACATGTAGTCCAAAAATATGTACTACTGTTACACATAAATAGACAAATTTGAGATGCTTGAAATAGTACCAACTGTCTTTTCTGACCATAATGATATGAAACTAAACATTAATTGCAGGAGGAAAAATGGAAAATTCAGAAATACATGAAAATTAAACAACATGTTTCAGAATAACCAATCAATTAAAGAACAAATTTAAAGAAAATTTTTAAAATATCTTGAGAACCAATCATGCTGCCCATCAAAAGAGGACTGAATAAAAAAATGTGGTACATATACACAATGGAATATTACGCAGCCAAAAAGAACAACAAAATCATGAACTTCACGGCAACCTGATGGACTTAGAGTCTATAATAGTGAGCGATCTTTGACAGAAACAAAGAATTGAGTGTCACATGTTCTCACTTATAAGCAGACCCTGTACAATTATCATAGTACTATAAGAGATTGGCAAGAGATTGGGAAACTGCTAGGGGAGGGAGGGAGAGGACACACTTCATCAATAAGGGAACCTGATCTCAAGCCAGGTGAAGTGAGGACCAATGTGAGGTCCAAACTTTACCTGTACAATGACTGTTTGTATACCTATCCCTGAATTGTATCCCATATCTTTAAAATTAAAAAAGCACAAAGTAGAAATAAGTCAACTATGGTACAGAAAAATTAACAAAAAGAATTTTTTTTAAAAAAAGCAAAACTGACAAGCCCTTAACAAGATTTAAGAGGGAGAGAGAGACAGGAGAGAAAACTGTAATAAATAAAATTAAAATGAAAATAAGGCATTACTACAGATGCTTAAGAAATAAATAGGATTATAAGGGATTATTATGAATAACCATATACCACCAAATTAGATAACCTAGGGGAAATGGATACATTTCTAGAAGCATACACCCTACCAAGATTGAAACAAAATGAAATAGAAAGCCTGTACAAATAAATAAAAACTATAAAGATTATAAAGATTAAAGCAATAACTGTAAACACCACAAAAAGAAAAGCCCAAGACAAAATGTCTTCACATCTGAATTCTACCAAACATTCAAAAATATTAATTTCTTAAACTTTTTCAAAAGATAGAACTAGAGGAAATACTTCTAAACTTATTTTATAAAGCCAGCATCAACCTCATACTAAAGTCAGACAGAAAAAAAACTGCAGGTCAATAGCTCTGATGAACATAGATGCAAAAATCCTCAATAAAGTATTTGCAGCCCAAATTAAACAACACACGAGATAGATTTTATACCACAACCAAGTGGGCTTTATCTTGGGGATGTAAGTTTGGTTTAATATATATAAATCAATTACTGTGATATGGAATGAAAGACTTATTCAGTTTGCTCTAATGATACAAGGTTGACTTTAAAAGTCAAACAGAACTGCTTACTCCTCTCCTCACTAGATATGTGACCCAGGGAAATTTTCATTTGTTTTGTTTTTTGAGTGTTTTATCATCAGGAGAGAGTAATACTGAAGTAATAAGATAGTTAATAAGATTAAATATGCTGTACATGAACCATAACTAGGTGTCAAGAATGTATTGACTCTGAGTTATCCTTTACACTTTAAAATCATAGACAAACAACTGGCAAAGAACAGACAAAACGTTCTAAAAATATATTCTTTCACCATTTCTGGAAAGAAACCACACATATAATAAAAAGAATTAAAGAGGATCTAGTTAATATTGAACCATCTTCTAAAAAACCAGAATCAGCTCTAGTTTCCAAGTACTACCAGAGATAAAAATCTAGACTAGCTTTAAGACTCACAGCTCCCTCTGTCTAGAATAGACTGAGGAAGTCTGTTCTAGCCTTAGACTAACATGGACTTCCAAGCATTCCTCAGAGAGGCACTCAACTTTTTATCTCTAAAGGTATTGAGAAATATGTGAAACTGAGTTGGGTTAAGGTCAGGTTGAACCACATGATCAGGACTCTCAGCTGGATTAGTCAGTTAAAGGATGTCATCTCCCAGGTCTCTGTAACAGGCCATTGGATGTTCCATGGGGAGGGCAGCGCACATGTGAATATCAACCAGAGAAATATCATTCAGTGGACAGAAGATATGATTAAATAATGTCCATCCTCTGCTAAAACCCTGGAAAGTTCTCAAAATAATGTTTAGAAGAGTATATATGTATAATTTGTTGTGAATTTGAATTAAATACTGTCTTAAATATGTATAAGCAACCTAGAGTAGATAATTGAACTTCATTAAAACTAAAATCTTTTCTGCTTCAAAGAACACTATCAAAGAAGTTAAAAGATAATCCCCATGATAGGAGAAATATTTGCAACTCATATATGTGACAAGGGACTAGTATCCAAAAATATATAAAGAATTCTCAAAACTGAGCTATGAAAAGCAAATAAATTTAATGATGGAAAAAGAGTTTGAAGATACAGTTCTCTAAAAGATACATACAAATGGCCAAAAAGCACATGGAAAGATGTTCAATGTTATTTGCCATTAGAAAGATGGAAATCTAAAGCAAAATATCACAAAACATGCACTAGTAGGACCAAAAAAAAAAGACAACATGTATTGGGAGTTTGTGAATAAATGGAATTCTCATACATTGCTTGTGAGAATGTAGAATGGTGTCATCACTGAGCTTGAAAAATAGTTTGTCAGTTCCTCAAAAAGTCAAACATAAGGTGACATATAATGCAGGAATCCTGCTCCTACATATGTAACCAAGAGAATTGAAAACTGATGTTTGGCTGGGTGCAGTGGCTCAAGCCTGTAATCCCAGAACTTTGGGAGGCTGAGACAAGAGGATTGCCTGAATCCAAGGGTTCAAGATCAGCCTGGGTAACTTGGTGAGACCTCGTATCTACAATAAATAAAAAAACTAGCTGAGCGTGGTGGCACGCACCTGTAGTTCCAGATACCTGGAAGGCTGTGTCAGAAGGATTGCCTGAGCCTAGCAGGTCAAGGGTGTAGTGGCCATGAGTGTGCCATTGCACTCTAGCCTGGGCAACAGAGTGAGACTCCAACTCAAAAAAAAAAAGAAAGAAAGATAGAAAATTGATGTTCACTGGAAAACAGCAAATATGTTCATGGCCACACTACTCATAACAGTTAAAAGTGAAAAAATACCAGATGTCCATCAATTCACAAATAGATGAACAAAATATGGCATACCACATAATGGAATATTATTTGGCCATAAAGGAATGAAGTACAGATACACGCTACAGCAAAGATAAACCTTGAGAACATTATGCTAAATAAAATAAGCCAGAAGCAAAAGACCACATATTGTAGCACTCCATATACATAAGATTTCCAGAACATGTAAATCCCTAGAGGTAGAAAGCAGATGACTGGTTCCTAGGGTGTGCAAAAGAAGGAATAAAGAGTGATTACCAATAAATATAAGCACGATTTTTGGTATTTCAAAAATGTTCTGGAATTAGGTAGTGGTGATGGTTGCAGAAGCTTTGGGAATTGATAAAAGACACTGAATGGTAAGCTTAACAATGGTGATTTTAATGATATATGAATTATTCCTTAATAATAATAATAATAATAATAAAGTATTTTTCCACCTTCTGTATTTTTTCAAAAAAATGTATCTCAAATTAACAGTCAGTGACCAGAATATGATTCTGGCAGACTGAAGTGAGAAAACATATTTGGTGAAAAAATTAAATAGGATTTTTTTTGTTTAGTTTGCAGACATGACGTATCAATGAAAGAAACACCTACTTGGAAAGAATTTACAAAATGAATTGGAAAATGTGGGTAGTGGTGGGGGTAGGGTGGAGGACTCTACCAGAGATCTGGTGCTAGTACTTACAACAAGGGGAACTTGGGAAGGTTCAGGCTCTTGGTGCTTTGGTTTCTTCATCAGCAATACAGAGAAAAGTAATGTTTTTCTCACAAGTTGATTGTGAAGAACAAAAGCAATAATATATTTGAGAGAATCATCTCGTATACTGTAAGATTGATGGTGACTGCACATGTGAGTAATGTTAACAAATACATTTCAGGCACCCACCTAGAACACTGAGTCAGAATCGTAGTAATAAGGACCATGAACTTGTATTTGGGCTGACTTTCACAGGTATTTCTTACTCTGATCAGTTTGAGCAATGCACTACTGAACTGGGCAGCATTATTCCAAAGGCAAAACACAAAAGAGAGGCAAAACAGAACAAGGATATTTTCAGTACAGTCTTCAAAGCAGAGGAGAAATAGTTGAGGGACTTTAAAACTCCAGGTTCTTGGGCCCCATTTCAACTTTAACTGCAGTACAGCAGAGACACAAACTCTTGGACACATATGCCTCAAGCACTGACAGTCCACCTTTGAAACACTGAAAGCTCTCATTTCAAGTTCGAGCTTGCTTTGAATACAAATTGTTTGCCTTTTTTGTACAGTGAAGGGAACAGTTTTCTCCAAGCTTCTAACATAGCAAATAAAGGAATAATACTGCTAAGATTTCAAACTTCAGCAGAGATGTGTAAGTAAGGAAGTCATAAATAGCCTAGCCATAATAATAATACAGAAAGTTAATAAATTCATTTATGTTCAGGACAGTTGTTGACACTAGGTCACAGAATAGAGAAAGGAAAAATAAGGCCCTCTAATAAAGGGGTAAACATTCCTTCCTAATGTAGGACATCATCAACAACTTCAGGAAAGTGAGAAAGCAGCTGCCCCCTCTAGAATATAAGTCACTTTTTGTTCTGAGCTCTAGAATATGTCTGATGTCCTGGCTCTGGTACCCATTCAAGGGGGTCTTGAACATTATCTGAATACTGATGTTATTAGATGATGCACAGAGGTGGTTCAGCATAACAAGGAAAATCACCAGGTGCCAGGCCAGGTCACACTTAGAGCAATGAACAGCATTACTGGGGAAAAATGAGGGATAAAAACAAAAGTTTGTGCTTTGTCTTTAAAAACTCAAACCATCCAAGGTGATGCAAAGGCCATGATTTTGTTCCTCATTATGGCTGTAATACTCCATTGTGTATATGTTAGTCACATTAGCACAAGGGTGGGATTGGCAGTTGCTGGGCACTGAATCTGGAAGAAAACCGTAAACATAATTCTATTTATTTCTCTAAATAGAGCTAAGATTAAACTCCTCCCCAAAACACACATTGTGGTATGAAAAGGTGAAAATCATAGAATCATTGGTATTAAATAGAGGAGTGAATTATTTTCAGCCAGGGGAAGACCCAAGTCTCATACTTCTCTTGTATATTCCAAAGTTCCCATGCAATTCCATGTAATGAGAGTTATTTCAAATATTGTTAAAGTAAGGTTGCAGACACTCATGAATTTGGTGCTATTCCTCCCTGAAGACACACCTCTGTCTTGAAAAAAAAAATTGTGATAAACACTCTTTCCTTTATTTATTTGTCACTCTGCCAGAATCATGGGGGAAAATGCATTTAAATTTGGTGAAATAACAATAATTTGAAAGATTCCAAAGATATTTCTAATGACAAGTACATCTAGGTTGTTTGAACAAAAACATTGTCTTTACTTTAAAACCTTCTCTCTACTTGTATATTTATTATTTTGTTTCCATGTTTTTAACTTCATATTGAAAAGCTATAAGCACCAAACAATTACATGCTTTTCTGTAAACACATCTTACCTTCCACTGATAGGTTTGCAGTAGCAGTAAGCAGGAAAACATATGGACTAGAAACATGACAATTTAACATTTTATGCTATTATAATAAAGTTTCAGTGAACATAGAATGAATAAATACATAAATAAAATGAAAATAAATGAATATATAAATGCTGGCTGAGTACATTAGTTCCAGCCTCCAATTTCAGCACTTAGGGAGGATGAAGCAGGAGTACTGCTTGTTCCACATGCCTTGGTAGGCCAAGGTCACACTTATAGCACCCTCAACTCACGCATGTCCAGCAGCTAACCTGAAGAGACCTAGGCTACAGGGCCGTCTCCAAGTCTCAGGCTCATAGAACCTAAGTGAGAACAGAAGCTGAGAAAGTGAGGAAGTGGTTTAGGGGATCATTGTCCCCTGCTTGTCTGTCCCTTGCTTCATATCTCCCTGTCAACTGCACATGTAAACTGCAGATTACCAACCACCTGACTCATGACCTTGATCTTATCATGTTCTATTAGTGAAATACAACCACATGTCAATGATGTTAGGCCTACTAAAAAAAACTATCAAGCATTATTGTAGTCAGACTGCTCATGTGTCCTGTTCTATTTAACATATGAGGGAAACTAGCTGAAAACAAGAATATGGCATCAGGTTTACAAGATTTTACAAAAGAGATGGTCATAACATGTTTTCAGGAGATCTAAATAATTTATTTTGATCACTTGATATATTGAAAAGAGCTTATTAGGGACTAGAATGACATCCATAACTGACCACAATGAAATGTAGCATTGCATGACTTTAAAAACAATCCAACCCAGAAATAGAGGAGGAATTTAGGAGTTAGGAATGTCAAACCATTCTTGAGTTGAGGAAAAGTCAACAAGTTAGCCCAACAAGTGAGCAGGAATTAACATAACAATGGGACCCAGCAAGAAGACTATAGAGACGAGAGAAAACATACATACACTTATTTATTCATTCATTTGTTTATTTATTTATTGTAGTTTTAGGGGGTACACATGCATGTTCTTTACATGAACATATGAGAAAACTTTTTAAAAATTAATTATTCATTCACTTTGTATTATACTCTGCTTTAGGTTCTACACTTTTTTAGGGGATACAGAACAAAAACTGCAGAAGACCCAGAAGAGAACATCATGGCCTTCTAAATGTTAGTTATCTCTCACTTGTGGATAAGCTTTGTGATGTATTTTAACGTCAAGAGAAATTGGGGATGATTTTGTGATAATTATTAGGAAAATCATACCAGTTGGGAAACTATTTCTGCCTCAATAATTTTATACAAAAAAGGGAAGCATAATAAGACATGCTTAAGGCAAATTGAGAGATAGGTCTCTGGTGTTGTATCAAAAAGGGTACAAAATTACTAGAACTGACTGGTGAAGGAGCTGTCCCCATTGGTAGTAGCCTTCAAAGGAGACTGGTAGACCTTGTGTATCAGCATGGCTTAGCCAACCAGAAGGCAGAGGCTCCTAAGAGTCCATGATACCCCAACCTTCTGATTCTGTTATTGCAACTGTAGACCATCAATTAGCATGCTATGAGTTACCTCCCTCAATCTTGTCAGTGTCTAAGCTGTGACATCTTAAATCTTGTTTTTTTGTGGTTAGTTACTCTTAAGTGTTTTGTACTGTTGATCATGTTTTTCTCAATAGTAAGTGAAGAATTATAATTGCTGTCATCCTGCAGTCCTCATTAAACCTATTTGATTTCATTTGTTTTTAATCCATCCTTTGCAGTCCCTGGCTGTAGCTCTTCTGTACGAACAGTGGCAAGACAATATCTGTCAGTCCCTTTATCAATCAGAAGACAGAAATGAACATCAAAGAAATCAGTCAGAATTTGCACTCCCAGCTAACAAAGAGCAAACAGCAATTCTGAGAACTCATATAGAAAACTATTGACATCTGAAGCACTGTCCGTATACTGACCAACTAGCTATAGAAGTCCAGTAAGTTACAAAGTGATGAATGATGGCCCATCTCTCTGAGAAACTCAACTTTCTCTAAACTTGATTCTTCTCTTTCTCTTATAAAAAGAAATGTCATCCTGAGTATATTCTTAAGTTGGTAAAAGTGGGTATTTTAACCTCATTTTGGGGAGGATGGGAAAACTGAGACACCAAGTATTTGACAACTTTTCCAAATTTGCAGTGAGGTGTAGGATGGGATTATAGTTAAAATCCCAGTTACTGAATCCTAGTACAGACATAGATTGCCTATTTTTTCTAAAGAACAGGTTTAAACCAATTTTATGAGGATCCTCTCTGTACTGTAAAAGATTCTGCCATCAAATAACATTTAGACTGTTGGTCTAAATGTCTGGGACAAATGAGATAACATTTAACTCAAGTTCTCTGAGGCCCAGTTGGCAAAGTATTGTGCTGGTTACACTAGGGGAAGCATGGTGATCATACACAGTACCTGCTTTAAAGGAACTTGAAGAGGAATCTGATCTTTATAGAAGCTGGGATATCCATAAGTGACACCATAAAGGATAGGGGTACCTTGGTGAGAGGGAAGTCCTGCTTTAGGCTCTTATTCCTAAAGAGGAAGAAAGCACCCAAGCCTTGAGTAAGACAGTGCAGTATGTAGAACAGGGACTCTGGGCCAGTCTCACATACCTGTCAGTGGATACTGGGATCTGCAGATAGCTTCTGAATCACAGCTCCCCCCTCAATGAAATCTCAAGACTGCAAAAAGCATAGGCTTCCATCCCTAGTACAGCTTGAGAATTGAACAAAACCAGAGGATCTACATAAGGAAGAACAGGAGATTGAGAAAACAGAAATAAAAGCTATCCCCCATCACTGAAAAATAGAATTAAAGAAGAGGTTTTAAAAAAAAAGGTGGGGAGGAAAATCTGCACAAATGAAGAAAAACCAGAGGAAGACTATGAACCTCACACATACCCCTCGGAGGACAGCCACTGAGAATACAGACTCCAGAACTAAACAATGAAGAGTCCCCAGAAAGACTGGTCTCAAACCACAAACCCAGATATTATGCTATTAATAGAATAAATAGAAATGAGGAGAGATAAGAAGAAATAATGAAGGAGTTGATAACTGAGATAACAACAATAAAGAATACAGTGAATGAAATTAACAATGAACTGATAAGTATGAAAAGCAGAATTGACCAAGCAGAAGAATGAATCTCAGTGCTCAAGGACCAAAATATGGAACTAACCCAAACTGTTAAAAACATAGAAAAGAAGCTTAAAAAGACAGAACAAACCTCCAAGAGATGAGCTATTATTTTAAGAGACTGAACCTAAGATTAATTGGAATCCCTGAGGCATATAGAGAGACAGAGACCACCCTAGAACAAACATTTCATAAAATTATCCAAGAAAACTTCCCTCATTTCATCAGTGATGTGACCATTCAAACACAAGAGATTCAGAGAACCCCTGCAAGACAACAAATGAGAAGACCAACTCCCAGACACATAGTAATTTACCTACACAAAGTAGGTATAAAAGAAAAAATCCTAAAGGCAGCAAGAGAGAAAAGTCAGACTACCTACCAGGGAAGACCAATTAGAATAGCAGCAGACTTATCTACAGAAACACTTCAGGCAAGGAGAGTTTGGAGTCCAATCTTCAAAGTTATCAAATATAAACAATTTCAACCAAGAATTACCTACTCAGCTAAGCTAAATTTCATTAGTGATGGAGAATTAAAATCTTTCCCAGACATTTAATCCCTAAGAGTTTACACTGTCTCCAGACCAGGTCTATAAGAAACACTTAAGAAAGTATTGATCAGGCTCAGTGGCTCAGCCTGTAATCTCAGTACTTTGGGAGGTCGAGGTCAGTGGATTTCCTGAGCCCATGGGTTCAAGACCAGCCCAGGCAACTTGGCAAGACCTTGTCTCTACAATCAGTCAAAAATTAGCTGGGTGTGGTAGCACGTGCCTGTAGTTCTGGCTACTTGGAAGGCTGAGGCAGAAGGATCTCTGGAGCCCAACAGGCCAATGGTGGGGTGGCTGTGAGCATGCTACCACACTCCAGCCTGGGTGACAGAGTGAGACTCCAACTCAAAAAAAAGAAAAAAAAAGAAAGTATTAAACATGGAAGAAAGGGGAAAAAACGATAATGCCCTTCACAAGAATGCAGGAAGACAAAAATGTCATAGAAAAAAATAAATGAAACAAAAAACAGTTATCTGAATGGATAAATACGACTGACAGCCTTCTAACCAGATTGGCCAATATAAAGAGAGAAAAAGCCCATAAAACACAATCAGAAATGCAAAAGATCAAGTCACAACTGATCCTGAAGAAACACAAAAGATTATCAGAGATTACTATGCATACCTGTATGGAAAAAAACCCTCAAAACCCTAAATGAAATGGAAGAATCTCTGACATCAAACCACCTCCTAAGGTTGAAACAGCAACAAATTGAGACTCTAAGTAGGTTGATAAAAATCTGGTAAATTGACTCTGTCATAAGCAAACTACTAACAACCAAAAAAAGCCCCAGATCAGATGGTTTTCCAGCAATTTTCAACAAAACATACAAGGAGGAGCTGATACCAATTTTATTTAAAGTATTCCTGGCAATTGAGAAAGGTGGAACTCTCCCCAAATCATTTTATGAAGCTAACATCACACTGATACTGAAACCAGGTAGCAATCCAACAAAGAAAGAGAACTAATGGTAAATTTTCCTGATGAACATAGATATAAAAATTCTCAACAAGATTCTAGCAAATCTGATCCAATAACACATCTCAAAAACCATCCACCATGACCAAGTAGGCATCATCCCTGGGATGCAGGATTGGTTCAGTATTTGCAGGACCATAAATGTAATTAAACACATCAACAGAGCAACATGACTATATTATTAGGAGCAAAAAAGCTTTTGATAAAATCCAGCATCCTTCTTGATTAAAAACCCTTGAACATCTAGGCATAAAGAGAACATATTTCAAAACAGTAACAGCCATCTACTATAAACCCACAGCCAACAAACTGCTAAACAGACAGAAACTGCAAGCATTTCCCCTGAAAACCAGAACAAGACAAGTCTGCCCACTTTCACCCACTCCTGTTCAACATAGTGCTGGAAGTCCAAGCTAGAGCAATCATACAATAAAGCATATCCAAATAGGAAGAGAGGAAGTTAAGCTATTCCTGGTTGCTGACAATATGATTCAACATTTTGGAAACCCAAGAGAATCTGTCAAAAATCTTCTTGCACTGATAAAAGACTTTGGCAAAGTCTCAGGGTACAAAATAAATGCGCAAAAGAGAGTTGCATTCTTATATACCAACAACAGGCAGAGAACCAAACAAAAATCATGTCCCAGTCACAACAGCCCCCCCCCACACACACATGCACAATGTCTTAGCATCTTCCTGACCAGAGAAGCGAAAGATCTTTACAAAGAAAACTACAAAACACTTCTCAAAGAAATTAAAGAAGACACAATCAAATGGAAAAATGTTCCATTCTTATGGATTGGAAGAATCAACTTTGTTAAATGTCCATCCTACCAAAGGCAATCTACAGATTCAACGAAATACCCATTAAATTACCATCATCATTCTTCTCAGACCTGGAAAGGAAATTGAGAAATTCATGTGGAAACATAAAAGACCAGATAGCCAAAAGAATCCTCAGCAAAAGAAACAAAGTGGGAGGAATCACACTTCTGGACTTTAAACTTTACTATAAGTCTACAATTAGATCTTTAATTCATTTGGAGTTGATTTTGGTGTATGGTTATAAGTAGGGGTCCTGTTTCAATCTTCCACGTGTGGTCAACCAGTTTTCCCAGCACCATTAATCAAATAGCCTGGTACTGGAACAAGAACAGGCATATAGACCAATGGAACAGGATAGAGATCCTGAAAGCAAAACCTCAATTTCTCAAACAACTCATCTTCATCAAAGCCTCCACCCACAACCACTGAGGAGAGGAAAACCTATTCAATAAATAGTGCTGGGAAAACTGGTTGACCACACGTGGCAGATTGAAACAGGACCCCTACTTATAACTATACACAAAAATCAACTCCAAATGAATTAAAGATCTAAACATAAAACCTCAACGTATAAAAATCTTCAAAAACACAGAAGAGGAGATACCTTTATGGAAACTGAAATAGGCAGCCAATTCCTGATCAAAATCTCAAATGCCCATGCCATAAAAGATAAGATAGACAAGTGAGACTTCATCAAACCGAAAAGCTTCTGCAAAGCAAAGGAAACCATCAAGTGAATGGAGAGACAAGTCCACAGTACCTGAAAAAATATTTGCCAACTGTATATCTGACAAAGGCCTAATATCCAGGATCTACAAGGAACTCAAACATGCTGAAAAGAAAAAAAAACAAATAACCCTATTAAAAAGTGGGCAAAGGATATGAATAAACACTTCACAAAAGAAGACACACAAGAAGCTAACAGACACATAAAAAAATGTTCAGCCTCACCGAATATCAAAGAAATGCAAATTTAAACTATATTGAGATACCACCTAACTATAGTCAGGATGGTCATCATCAATAACTCAAAAAACAACAGATGCTGAAGAGGATGCAGGGAAAAAGAAACACTTCTACACTGTTGGTGGAAGTGTAAACTAGCACAACCTCTGTGAGAAACAGTGTGGTGATTCCTAAAAAAATATAAAAATTGATCTTCCATATGACCCAGCAATCCCCCTTCTGGGAATATACCCAGAGGAACTCAAATCCTTTTATAAAAAAGATATCTGCACCACATGTTTATTGCAAGACCATGTATAATAGCAAAAACATAGAACCAACCATGCTGCCCTTTGAATGTGGACTAGATTTTAAAAATGTGGTACATATACACAATAGAGTAGTACGCAGTCATTGAGATGGATTTAGAGTCTATAATACGCAGTGATCTGTCACAGAAAGAAAGAACTGAATAACACATATTCTCACTCATAAGCGGATCCTGAATATTTATCATAATACTATAGAAATGGATTGGCAGTAGCAGGAAACTACTGGAGGTGGGGGAGAGCACATGACATCAATAAAGTTACATGATTTCAAACCAGGCAAAGTGAGAACCAAAGGGAGATCCAAAGTTTACCTGTAAAATGACCACTTATCTACCTAATCCTGAATTGTACTCCACATCTTAAAAAAAATAAAAAAGCATGCGGGACCAGAAGTTAAGAGAATCACAACAGCAAATGAGGTGTCAGAGTCATGTAGTAGGCAGAGGGGAGAACGTTTTCGAAAGCACAATAGGAATGTGATGAGAACAAGACTTTTGTGTGGTAAAACTGGTGACACAGTTGATGGTGTGAAGATGGCTGAATCATAGTGTGCTCAGGAAGAGGAAGTAGAACAGATACATGGGCAACATCTATAAGAAAACTAAACAAACCTTGGTGAGAATGAAGCCTCTTAGGAGGAGGAGACAGAAGAATTCCACAAGAATGTGAAGCAGTCCTGAGGGCTATGTGCCCCTCTCGAGCCTGACCTGGACTGGCATAAGGCTATTGAAATCTTTCTTAGCCCATTCTGAGAATATATACTCATCTCCCAGTAGAAATATAAATAATGTTTATTAAGGGATGCTGACCAGACCCAATTGGATGAGTGGTAACATAAGATTCGTGCTCTGTATTGCCTCCCTGAGGAAGAACAAATTCTGATTCCAAAGCACTTCTGTGCTTTAAATTTCCATTTAGGGACTGGTACCTCTACTGCATTGGCTTATGGCTGCTGAAACCCACAGTATGTCAACAAAATGTGTACATGTGGGCAGGTGGTAAAAATTATAGGCAACAGGAAATTCGAAATGTGCCAGAACCCTGAACAGTTTGCCTCACTAGTATTTGGTCTACAGTATCCCAGCTTCCTTTTCATGACTTGCCTTTGAAGCCTTGAGGCACTAATTCTTCCCCTGTACTTATTTTTGTATGTCGAGATAAACAACTCTTACTCTCCTACTCTCTGAGGCCTCTCTAGAACTTTTTACATGGGAAACAGACTAATAATAACAGAATAATAGGCATGACCTTGTTAGCTAAACTTGTAGGTGATTTTTTACTTCAGGGATACTCCAGCCTGAACACCTACCATGTCAGCATCCCAAGACACAGACATAAAAGGTGACATTTCCTTCATTTACATGATGTCTGTTCTTATGGCCTGGGTCACTGGGTGCTTTTACCAAGAGGCAGGGACATCAGAGATGGGTGTTCTAGGAGTGCTTAGCAAAGTGAAAACTGGGATTGTTCCCAGTTTTACTGACCCTTCATCTCCTTACAGCTCCCACCCAGGAGGTCTGTCCCCAAGGACCTTTGAGTGGAGATTTGACCCACCAAATGTCAGAAATGCAAGCTTCGCACACTCAGCTTGAGTCATGTATTGTGGTGACCAGTTGTCTGCAACTGCAGGTGGACCAACAATGGAATTGTGAGTATGGCTTAGCCACACAGAACCTTTTCTTCACCACTTGGTATGTCACAGCCAACATTGATTCTGGGAACCCATGATTTCTCCAGGCTAGGAAAGGAAAGGGGAAGAGGTAGCTCTCATCTGAGTGCTGGTTGTCATAATATTGCAGGTAGAGTAGACAAAGAGGCTTCTCTATTCTCACTCATGGTCAAGTGGAAATCTACGATGCTCTAGTGTAGTGAGGTAAGCAAGAGCCTGGGGTTTAGGATCAAATCTACTGTCAGGTCCTGGGTTTGCCATTTACTAGTTGCTCATCTTTGCCAAATTATTTGTCCATTTAGTATCTACATCTCAATTCCTTAATCTGAGAAGCCTGAAAATAATATTGTCATGCAGTCACTGAGAGCATTAATTATGACAATTTACAGAGTGCCTGAGTCAATAAGAATCGCTCAATAAACCTATGAATATGTGTTATATAATCCTTTTATCTGACAAATTAACACTTAGAAAACAACTTTTCATGTTTCATTCGAGGTAGAGCAATGTTTAAGATTTTTATTCTCTAGGAAACTCTTCCTTTCTCAGAAATTCTCTTTTGCCAATTTTCTCCTTCTCCTTCATTATCTCTCTTTAAGTGTACTTTCAGTAGCTATGTATTAGGCACTTTCAATAAAAATGTGAATCCTGGGCCCACAAGGTAGTCTCAGTACATACTCAGGTTTTTCCTGTTTTTTCTTTTCTTCTCTTTTTGAAATAAAGGGTCACTTCATATGTAAAGTGTGCCTTTTATGTTCTTTTATGATACTCCCTGAGTTTATCATCTCTACTTCCCTCCATGCCTGTGTGCTCAGTTTCCTTCTCACGAGGATCTACTTCTGCTCAGAAGTTCTTAAAACAAAGCTCTCAACCCCTAACATCCACTCATCTGGGTTGTGTTATTTTTCTTCTGTCACTCTCAATGTCTCCTTCTAGCACCACTGGGGCTGCTTGGTGCCCATATGTCAAGTGATAACCTCATCTGAGAAATGAGGAGATGCGTTCTCAGGAGGCGAGGTCAAGTGAGATAATAAGCACCAGTCTGGCTTCATGAAGAGGTCTAATGGAAGGTGCTCAGTGAGTGTTGAAGGATACGTGGTTCCTGACATGTGCATGAAATTTTGTATTTAAGTCTCTTCTCTTCTCTCTGGTCTCTGTTTCACTTCTCCCTGGATTCCCACAACCCCAGCAAAAACTCACCCCACTGGCTAAGACACTCTCCTGCTTACTTTCCTTGAGGTTCTGATCATGAACCAGGTTTTAGGCAAGTATTTACAGTCAAGAATAGAGTGAATGCTCTGTTTTCTTCTCCTTCACCTGGTGATGCTTACCAGCTGTTTAATAGGCAGCTTGTTTTTCACCACATCTCCTCTCTTCAATTCTCACCATGTTTCTAAATTTTTTCCAAAGTCAAATGACCAGAATAGTAATTCTAATGTTGAATTCCATATTTTCCAAATCTCTATGCAATAATTTCTTCAAATACACACACACACACACACACACACACACACACACACACACACACTCACACACATATATCTTGTACCACAGAATGGACTGGAAGTCCATAAAATATTTTCCAGTGATTGGGCAATGAAGGATCCCTATACTCTATACCTCAGGATGACAGTAAGTGCAGGATGATTTTATTCTAACTTATGGATATCACTTTTCCCTTCATCCAGGTGGAAGCTCACTCACCCTTTATCTCACCCTCTCTACAGAAGCTAAGTTTACCCCTGGATCTATCACTACTTAGCAATCCCTCCAGATTCAGCTATCAGTAGGACTTCACAAAGACTCTCATTTGATTTTTTTTCTTTTTCTTTCTCAGAGACCAAGTACTGCTGGAAGTATGAAAAGAGACCTTGGTCTTGCTCCTCGCAATTCCTATCCTATAGAGAGCAGTCAGGAGGAAGTCAAACTGGGCACTCTGTCTGCAGATGGGAAGCACTAGGAGTAGACACTGTCAACAATGCAGTGTTCTTACTGAAAATCTTTATCCTAGTTTAATTAAGAGGTAATTATCGATAACTTAGAATGTGACCATTGAGCCCAACAACTGACCTTTCCTCTAAAAACAAGCCAGTGTTACCACAAACCAACACTATAACAAAAAGATGAGGAGACATTTTGAATTCAGAGTGATGAAAAAAGGATAACTCAATAATCTTTTTACTTTTTTTGAACCCAAAATATCTCTTCTCCTTTTTGTTGTTGTTGATGGTGGTGACATCGACTTGTTCATAGATGACCAGCCAGCTGTTAGTCTTAATTGAGTACATTCTAAAGTTATCTGATAATTTTCTCATGACTAAATTCAGCCTATTCATTTTGCCAAGAACTTTACAAAGTTAGTTCTGTGAACTTCCTACCTCATCCCATCTGCAGGCAAAGAATGTCCAGTATGTCTATCACTGCTATTGTGATTCTATGGTTGGTCACTTTGTTAAGGAGGCCTCTTGGTTAAGAGATCTGTTTATACTAAAGACACCTTATTTATAATTATGAAGTAATTCAGAAAAAGTGTAAACATTCTGTATTCTAACTTCCTTTAAAAAGTCACAGTCTTCCTTTAAAAATGTCATAATCATTTAATCACATCTGCCATTGTCAATTATTAAATTTGTGCTTGTACACTGGACATTTCAATCTTTTCTATACTCTTGGTCTTGCTGGCATTTTCCCTTCCCAAACTGTAAGTTTAATGCAAAATTAATTTTATCTGTACAATTAAATTTTCTGTATATCACATTGGACTAGATTTTAAAATTCCATGTTGCAATCTTTTATTTTGATGGTTTGTTTTGGTATATAAGGATATAGATTAATAAAAGCATTCTTACTTCCCTATTTATTTTCTAAACCCTTCCATATTTTTAGGCTACATTTAACATATGTAGTAGATTGCATTTACAGTATTACTTTGTCCATGTTATTTGCTTCGTGTGTGTGTGTGTGTGTGTGTGTGTGTGTGTGTGTGTGTATCTTTTGTTTGGTATTTATGAAGGGTTTTCTAGTTCATGTTTAACACTGAATATGCACAAATAAGTAGCACTGCTGTATACCAATAGCTAACAAGCTGAGAATCAAACCAAGGACTCAATTCCATTTATAACAGTAGTCAGATAGCTAAAAATGTTAGGAATATATTTAACTAAGTAGGTGAAAGTTATCTACATGGAGAATTATATAATACTTATGAAAGAAATTGTGGAGGACATAAACAAATTGAGAAATACCCCAAACTCATGGATTAGATGAATCAACATTGTTAAAATGGCCATATTACCCAAAGTAATCTACAGATTCAACTAAATCCCTGTCAAACTATCAACATCATTTTTCACTGAATCAGAAAAAACAATCCTAAAATTCATATCGAACCATAAAAGATTGAGTATAGCCAAAAGAGCAAAGCAGGAAGCATCACATTACCTGATTATCCCACGAGGCTGTAATAACCAAAACATCATAAGACTGGTATAAGAGCACACACATAGACCAATGGAACAGAATAGAGAATCCAGAAACAAACCTAAATACCTACAATAAGCTGATCTTTGACAAAGCAGACAAGAAAACATACACTGAGGAAAGCACACCCTTTTCAATGAAAGGTGCTGGAAAAATAAGACTTTCCATACAGAAAAATGAAACTTGACCCTTGTCTATCACCATATACAAATGTTAACTCAAGATGGATTAAATACTTAAATGTCAAATGAAACCATAAACATCCTGGAAGAAAACCTATGAAAAACTCTTATGGATATTGAAATAGGCAAGGTTTTATGGTGAAAACTCCTACAACAAAGGCAATAAAAGTAAAAATAAATAAGTGGGACTAATTAGACTAAAAAGGACAGCAAAATAAATAATCAACAGAATAGGCAACCTGGAGAATGGGATAAGATCTTCATAAAATATGCATCTGACAAAGGACTAATATCCAGGATATACAAACAACTTAAACAAATTGGCAAGAAAAAACAAACGACCCTGTTAAAAAGTATACAAATAAAATGAAGAGAAATATCTCAAAAAAGATATACAAATGGCCAACAATCATGTGAAAACGTGTTCAAACATCACTTATCATCAAATTAAAATCACAATGAGATATCATCTTATACCAATCAGAATGACCATTATTAAAAAATCAAAACAATAGATGTTGGTATTCTCCAGGGTAAATGGAACACTTATACACTCTTGGTGGCAGTGTAAATTATTACAATCTCTATGAAAATTCATATGGAGATTTCTCAAACAACTAAAAGTAGATCTATCATTTAATGCAGCAATATAATTTAATGCAGCAATATAATTACTATTATAATTACAATATAAAATACAATATAGGTATCTATCCTTAAGAATAGAGGTTGTTATATAAAAAAGACACCTGTGCTTGCATGTCCATCGCAGCAGAATTCACATTTGCAGAGATGTGGAATCAACCTAAATGCCCATCAACTAATGCATGAATAATGAAAGTATATCATATATATGCCATGAAATACTATTCAGCCATCAAAAAGAATGAAATGATGTCTTTTGCAGCAACTTGAATGGGATTGGATGGAGAACATCATCCTAAGTGAACTAATGCAGGAACAAAAAACTAAACACTATGTTCTTATAAGTGAGAGCTAAACTAAAGATCTCTAAAGTCATATAGAATGGTCTAATGGACACGAAGACTCAGAACATGGTGGAGGAAGGAGAGGTGAGAAGAAAAATCACTTATCGGGTATAATGTGTACAGATGGGAGTGGTGGATACACTTAAAACCAAAATTTCTATGCCAATATATAATACAACCATGTAACCAAAAACTATCTCCACCATCAAAAGCTACTGAAATAATGAAGAAAAAAATATTGCACTAAAAACCTTTTTTGATATCATGTGTCCCCTTTTAACTTGACAGGCTTCTAATCTGTGCTGTATAAGTTTAAATTATATCACTAAACTTCAAATATTTACAATTGTGACAATCAGTGGTATTTTTGTCTTACTTCTTTCCTGATAGTGTTAGTTCAACCCAAACATACAACAGTGACATACTATTTTTCCCACCTTGCCATCACCTTGATTTTGTTTTAGATCTACAATGAAATCTATGAATAATGGTGAGCTTAAAAAATGAGTGTCCTAAGCCGAGCTCGGTGGCTCAGCCTGTAATCCTGTGCCTTGGGAGGCTGAGGTGAGTGGATTGCCTGAGCCTGCGGGTTTGAGACCTGCCTGGGCAACTTGGCGAGACCTCATCTCCACAATAAATAAAAAATTAGCCGGGTGTGGTAGCGCGCGCCTGTAGTTCCAGCTACTGGGAAGGCTGAGGCGGAAGGATCGCTGGAGCCCAGCAGGTCGAGGTTGTGGTGGCCAGGAGCAGCCACTGCACTCCAGTCTGGGCGACAGAGTGAGACTCCATCTCAAAAAAAAAAAAAGAGTGTCCTCAGTCATCACTTATTGAGTGGAATTCAATCTCAACAAAGTCTTCACAACGGACTCAGGTCTTACTGAGTTTGGCATGCTTAATAATTTCTTACTGCCTTGATACATGGATAGCATCACTGGATATAAGGTACTTTCCAGTTCATTCTTCTTGAGTTTCTAGGTACTATTGTCTTGCTTTGGGGAAGAGGAATGGTATGTCTTCTCATTCAAGGTTTCTATTTTGTTCCACTAGGACTTTTAGTTTATTTCAATTATTTCCTTTCTTCTCTTCACTACAAGTTTCCAGAGGATACCTCCTTTGTCCAGATCTACCCCCTCCCTGACAATTCTGCCTTTCCTAGATTGACACCTCTGGTCCTCTACACTGTGAAGCCCTTTTCTTTCTATTTCCTGGTAGCCAGTGCTCTAATCAACCAGGTCTCAGGTGTTTCTGCATTTTTCCACACTCAATTTCAGTGGATGATTTTACCTGTGTTCCATCATAAACAGGCCCTAACTGTTGCCCTCTCCTCTATTTGTATAGTTTCCTCTTCTGTTGTGTTGTTCCTAGACCTGGCTCAGTAAATCATTTGAGGGCTGTTTGGGGGCAGGATTATGAGTTTTTTGTTTTGTTAATGGCCTCTAGTTGTGCTGACATTGCAAGAGTGAGCCATTGCACCTGGTCTATCAATCCCTAGGGCTTTGCAAAACATGTTGAGAAAGCCAGTAGTTATCAACCTAGGTAGACCTTTACTCTTCTATCACACTTTTTCAAAGGCAGAATTCCAATGGTACACAAAAGTAGACAGTATCATATAATACTACACCCCTATAGTCATTGGCCAGCTTCAACAATTATCATCTTATAGCTGAATTTTTTATAATACAATCTTATTTATCTATGAAATTCACATATATAAATGTTTGCTCATGAGATTGAGGAGGCAGAAATTTCCAGTATGGAAAGCTGGACACTCAGGAGAGTGTACTATTCTGGCTTTTTTTTTTTCTGGTATTAATTGTAGAGATAAAGTCTCTCTCTGCCTTTCCTGGTTGTTGCTCTCCAGTCCTGGAGTCAAGCAATCCTCCTGCCCTGGCCTCTAGGTGTGCTGAAATTGCAAGAGTGAGCCACTGCACCTGGTCTATTCTAGCCTTTTCGTGACTGAATGAGGCCCACCCACATTAGAGAGGGCTATCTGCTTTACTTAGTCTACTTATTCAAATGTTAATCTCATCTAGAATCACAACACACTCAGAATAATGTTTGACCAAGTGTCTTGACATCCTGTGGCCTAGTCACAGTGACACATAAAACCTTACACATGTCCTTTGTCATACTTGTGCTTTTCATAATTTTTCTCATAATCTGTAGCTTATCTTTCGAATCTATTAACAGTATTTTGCCTTGAACAAAAATTTGTAATTTTTTTTTTTTTTGAGTTGGAGTCTCACTCTGTTGCCCAGACTGGAGTGTAGTGGCCGCTCCCGGTTACCACAGCCTCGACCTGCTGGGCTCCAACGATCCTTCCACCTCAACCTTCCGAGTAGCCTGAATTACGGGCATGCGCTACCACATCCGGCTAATTTTTTGATGTATTGTAGAGATGAGGTCTTGCCAAGTTGCCCAGGCGGGTCTCGAACCTGCGGGCTCAGGCAATCCACTCACCTCAGCCTCCCAAGGCATGGGATTACAGACTGAGCCACCGAGCCCGGCTGTAATTTTTATAAAGTTGATTTATCAATGATTTTCTTAAAGGTCTGTGTTGATGTGATAACACAGAACAGTTTGCCCAACTCCATGTCATGAAATTTTTCTCTAATGTTTTCTACTTTGAGTTTTCTAGCTTTGCAATTTATATTTAGTTCTAAATTCCATTATGAGTTAGTTTTTGTGCAAGTATTGAGCTTAAGTGAATTTTTTTCCTTCTATTTTTGCTTACGGATATCTAGTTGTTTCTGCACAATTTGTTGAGAAGGCAATGTTTTCTCCACTGAAATATTTTTGGAATTTATTCTCTCCATAGGAGAGATGAGACTAGTGAAAGGACTGAACTAGTCATTGGGCAGAAGCACAGGGTCTGAACAAGGGAGCTTTTTATGAAAAAGAAAAGGCAGGTATATTTTTCATGTGGCAGAGGAAATCCCCAAGCACAAGTGCAGTGATTTCTATCCCATGTTGTGGTTCACTCTCCTTTGCTTTCTCTACTTGTTTTGGTGTACAAGGTTGGATGTGCATAGACACTGAGAATGAGTTGTGTTTGGGCACATTTGATCACTGACACCAAATATCTGGCATCACATCCCAGAGTACCAAGCAGGCAAAAAGCAGGAAAACATGACACATAATGAAGAGTCCAATAATTCAACTGAAACAGGTACATGCAAGAAATAGCAGAAAAGGGCATTGGAGTCATTATTAAATTGTATTGTACTTAAGTAGAGATGTGAAAGTTATTTTTTAATATCAAATTCTGTAGATGACAACTACAATTTACAGTCTGAAATGATAAATACACTGGATTAAATAATGCAGAAGAAGGGATTGGTGAACTAGAATGAATCACAATACAAACTAACACAAATTCATGAAAAGAAAAATGAATTTAAAAAATGAAAAGATGATCAGTGAGAAAGCTTTAAACATCTGTCAATATGGGCAAGTGGAATTCCTGAAAAGGGTGGAGTTGAAAAGAAGGTTAGAAAAATATATAAAACATAATGGATGAAAGCTTTCTAAGATTCATGGAAACCATAAACCTCAAATATCCCAGAAAAGTAATTTATTTTAAGAACAATAAACATGAAGAAAAATATAGGAAGCAATATCATAATCAAATTTATCAAAATCAGTGATAAAGGGGAAACTCCTTAAAAAAGTTAAAAGAGGAAAAATAAGGACCACGTAACCTACAGAGGTCTAAGTATAAGGATGATACCGGATACCTCCTCAGTAACGTTACAAACAAGAAGTCTGCCATAGCTTTAAAGTACTGAGAAAATAAAATTGTCAACTTAAAATTCTTTACTTGACCCAAATATCTTTCACAAGTGAAGATGAGCAAAAATAGGTTGGAAAGATAAAATATAAAATTATCTCACTTTGTACACATATAACTTATAGAATTAATAAACTTATTCAATGACTTTGCAGCATACAAGATAAACAGACAAAAATTTCTCATGTTAATAATGATTGATCTGAAAATTAATAAAACAATTTACAATAGCCCCCATAAGAATAATATAACTGGGAATACATTATTCAAAAAGGTGAGATATTTATACTCTGAAAACTACATAACATTCTTAAAGAGAGTAATGAAGACCTAAATAAATAGAAAGACATCATGTGTCCATGGTTGAAAGATGTATAACACAGTTAAAATGGAAATACAACTCAAGGCAAACAGATTCAATATAATTCTTTCAAAATTCCAGTGGTCTTTTTGCAGAAGTGGAAAAGCAGAAGTTCATATTCACAAGCAACTGCAGGTATCCTCAAAGAGCAAAAACGATCCTGAAAACCAAGAACAAACACTTTCTATTCTAAAGGTTTTTAATTATACTCAAGCAGTATTTTGTCTTCAGTATATAGGTTTTCATGTTTTGCTACTTAGTTTATATTGTTTGATGTATTGTAAATGTTTCCATAAAGGAATATTTTTAAAGATTATATTATGAATCACAAAAAATTAGCCAGGTAAGGTGGCACATGCCTATAGTCCCAGCTCATATTTGGAAAGCTAAGGTGGAAGGATAGCCCGAGTTCATTTGTTTGAGGCTGTTGTGGCAATGATCTGCCACTGCACTGTAGCCTGTGTGACAGTGAGACTCTGATTTTTTAAAAAAGTGTTATGTGTGTGAGATGATGTTTTCACCTACACATCTAATGAATTAATTGCTACAGTCAAGCCAATTAGCATATCTATCTCTTCACATAGTTCCTTTTTTTTAAATGTGGTGAGAACACTTTATGATCTAGTCTTTTAGCAAACTTCAAGTGTCCGTTACAGTATTAAATAACTAGTGCCCATTCTGTACATTAGATCTCTAAAACTCATTCATCCTGAAACTTTGTACCCTGTGACTAATATCTCCCCATTTCCTCCACCACTCCACATCTGGTAACCACCATTGTATTCTCTGCTTCTATAAATTCAACTTTTCAGGTTCCATGCATAAGTGAGCTCATGCAGTGCTTGTTTTTTTGTGTCTGGCTTATTTGACTTAGCTTAATGTCTCCTAATATGCATTAATCAATAAAAGAAATATTTTTTGAGTAATTCTCCTAAAACGTGAAAAATAAATAAGATACTTATAAATTGCCCATGCATCAAAGAATAAATCACAAGGGAAATTAGAAGTTGTTTGGAATGTAATGAAAGGCATCGCACAGGTTTGTAAACATTTTTACAATATGAAAATAGTGGTGTTGTGTTGGTGTGTGTATTTTACCCTAGCTAGCTAAGATTCCAGATCATAAATCCACAATTACTGTTCCAAAAAACAGGACAGGGGAACTCTCAAGCATTTTACCACATCAGGAGCTATTCTGAGCTCTGAAAGAAATGAAGGTTGGCTGCCATTTTTCAGTAGCAACCCAGGGACCCTATACTTTTAAGACTTGTTGGATTTCCTGTTTGTTGTTGTTTCTGTTGCATGTAGATGAACAGAAAGAAGTTGATACCCTTTTTAGAGAAATAGCCAAAGAAACATAATATTATTTGGATATACATGTTGTCACCCTCAGTAGTGGTCTCACTATAAGTAGGAATGTTCAGTTGAAATACCTACTATTTAAAACTGGTTATGAGAAAAATTTTGACAGTTTGTGTTAACAGTTTCAATCACTGTGCCCTTAGATCGAATTAAATGATGAGTAAATTGGGGACTCCACTGAAAGAGTTTCTAGATTTGACAGGTTTAGATGAGGGCTAATGGAGAACTCAAATATACAACTTAGTATGACTTAAAAAAGATAGCTTCGTGTCTCTCCAAATTCATGCAGTTTTCCTTTCATTTTGCCTGATTCTCTGATCTTATGCCCAGGTAAGCACATTTCTACCAGGAAAGTTGATAGCAAGACAAATTTCACCATACCAGTACTATTATATTGGACACTACCTATTCCTAATGGTACTTCAAAAACAGTTATAGTTGCATGTAGCTAAATTAGGCAGAACTTTGGATGCTTTTTCATTATAGTCATGCTTATTTTTCCTCAAGACCCCCACTCCAAGTGAAGCAGTAGACCTGAGCTGGCTCAATCATTGCAGTAAGATTATAGGTCAAATGGGTAGTAAGTGGAAATAGGTGGAAATAGAGGATAGGAAAGGAAGCTGGAGCCATGCTCATAAGCATGTTATTATTTCAGAGAGGATAGTAAACATGCTGATTCTAAGAATAAAATGGCCATGCGCTGTGGCTCATGCTCATAATACAAATACTTTGGGAGGCCGAGGTGGAAGGACTGTTTGAGACCAGGAGCTCAAGACCAACCTAGGCAACTTGGTGAGAACTCATCTCAAGAAAGAAAGGAGGGGAGGGAGGGACAGACGGAGGTGGGGGGGAAGAGAGAGAGAGAGAGAGAGAGAGAGAGAGAGAGAGAGAGAGAGAGAGAGA
>NW_007233647.1:51672-52461 GCF_000164805.1 Carlito syrichta | reverse complement strand
TAGTGAGAGAGAGAGGAGAGAGAGAGAGAGAGAGAGAGAGAGAGCGCCAGGTATGGAGGCACATGTCTGTAGTCCTAGCTACTCAACAGGTTGAAGTGAAAGGATCACTTGAGCCCAGGAGTTTGAGTCTGCAGTGAACCATGACTGTGCTACCTCACCCAAGACTGGGTGATAGAGTGAGACCAATAATAATAATAATAATAATAACAATAACAATAATAATATTCTCTGGTCTCTTAATATCATTCTGAAATCTGGCACTGACTAATGAGCAATGCTGAGAGAAAACATTGGTTCTTTTCTCAGAGAGAGAAAATTGACTTCTGCTGACTTACAAACCACGACTAAAAACTCCACTTGGATATTTTGAAAAAAGATTGCAACAGTGTTTCCATTGCTATTATGTTCCTTCAGTGGGTTGGCCTAAAATGAAAGGAACATATTCCAGTGAACTGTCCTTGTGAATACCTAGTAATGAACCTCCTTGGAAACACAATTACTATTGGAAGAGTCCTTTAGTATGGATTGGTTTTAAGATGATGTACCTAGTTTGTGTACTACCGGTTTAAGGAATCAAACTAGAGTCTGTAGATTTACGTTCTCCTAGTTCCTGGGGAACTGTCACATAGGTTATCTACCAATGAAAGTGATCATAACCATGTCCCTTTTGTACACAACATCCAAATTATTGTAAAAGACAAGATCTCATTCTATGTAATGACTGCAAAATGTTTCTCTCTCTCTCTCTCTCTCTCTCTCTCTCTCTCTCTATATATATATATATATATA
>NW_007233647.1:22360-51652 GCF_000164805.1 Carlito syrichta | reverse complement strand
AGGGGGGGGGGGGGGGGGGGGGTGCCAGAAAGAGGGGCTGCCGTTCTGGGTCCAGGGAAGGGAACTACTTTGTTATTCAGCTCACCACCCTCTTCCTCTGACTCTGTATTCCTCCCTTATCCTGTCTCCCCATTGTCCATTGTCCTTCCCTACCATTTCCATTCCAGAATGTCACACAAAGGATGCTATTGTCTGAATGTTTCTGTCTTTCCTAAATTTTTATGTTGAAATCCTAACCCAAAGGTGAAGGTTTGGGAAGTGGGCCCTTAGGGGAGTTAATAGTTCATAAGAGCAGAGCCCTCATAAATGGGATTAGTGAACCCAGAGAGCTGCCTTGCCCTTTCTGTCATGAGAAGACACAGAAAAGGGGCCAACTGTGATTCAGGAAGGGAGGCTTCGCTAGAAACTGAATCTGCATGGCCTTCATCAGGTAATTCCAAGTTTCTAGAACTGTGAATAATAAATTTATGTTGTCTAGAAGCTACAGAGTTCATGGTGTTTTGTTATGGCAGCCTGAACCAGCTAAATCGGGAGCCCATCAGATCTACACAGTAGGCTCATAGAAATATCTTGGTTTATTCTTAAATCAGAAGAAAAATAATGTTCCTTCAGATCAAAGAAAATACTTTAACATATCATAATAATGTATTATCTTTATATCAACATGGTGCAAATATATCTTAGTATTTTATAGATGAAGGGGACCTGCAAGGCTCAAGTACCTAGGCTCTGGAAATTCATAATGTGAGTTGGAATTGGGCACTTTTAATGTCTCATTTGTAGTAAATTTTACCTGAAAGAAAGGGTCTATACAGTTACCCAAACAGGAGAAGATGAGGCAGCCTTTTCTAATTCAAGCCCTTTGTCCTTGATGGCCTCTAGCAAGGAGCTTCCTTCCTTCATGGAAGAGGGCCTACCTGCAAGACCTGAATAGAGCTCCTCAGTCTGAGCCTTCAGCTCTGTCAGTTCAGCTTGAGCTTATCTCTTTTTCTTTTCATGCTGGAGGATTTCAGAGCTCAGAGGATGAATGTTTTCTTGAAGATCACAGTTGCTGCCTCTTCTGTTAGGAGAGATGAGAAAGAGATGCAGTATGCATACTATCAATGATCCAATTTTGTCCAAATAGAGATGGTGAGCTGAAGTGAAATAATGGTTTACAGAGGTCAGGTCACTGACAAGTTCCCCATGGAACATGGGAGCATAAACGCAGTCCCTTAGTAAAAAGAGTCACCCCCCAACCCATGTTCTCCAGAGAACTACTACTCAGCCTGAGGGGCACTAGAACTGTTTTGTGAATGAGGATAAAGAGAGATACAACCATGAGGAGAGAGTACAGGTTCATGAAAGCATGTGGGAGGAAACAAACAATGAATAAATTTTATTGAAAATCAAGGTATTTTAAATTATGCTGGTGGTGACTTTGGCCTTTGAAGTTGCAAATGGGCATATAATAAAGAATAATATATGGGTTTTGAAGGTACTTTTGAAGAATTTTTGGCCATAAAGACCTCTGAATATTTCACACATAATCTGCTAATCACTTTGTACACTGATTGTTCTGCTTTGACTTTAGCCAGCAGTAACTATTTTATTAAATGTTAGGAAGTTGTATAAAGGCACTTTTACTCAAATTGGAGATAACACAAAACATTTGATTGTGTAATCAAAACCACAAAAATCATAAACTTTGCCTACTATCAAGTTTACTACCATTAAAAAAAATAAACTTAATAATGAATCACAAGCAGGGCAACAAGAGCTCTGAACCCACCAGTACTAATTGCAAGAAATTTATTACCAGATAGGACAAGTTCTAACCCAGATTGAATGTATGAAGGGGAGGAACAGGGAGGAGTGGAGAGTGGTAGTAAAAAAAATGGAAGGAAGCAGGAGGATGAGGAAGAAGATGAGGAAAGAGAGTTGGAATAAAATCAGTGGAGGCGGAGAGAGGGGACAGAAATTCCAATAAATCCCAGAGAAGGAAAAGCAGGAAGAAGAGGAGGAGGAGGAGGAATCTCAGCAAATCCCAAATTTAGTTTTCAAGGTCATCAGCAATCCCTAAGCTATGGAAAGAGGTCAACTGCAAAGTAAAGAAAAGGTGAGGAAGGTGGGGGTAGGGGACAGCAATTCTGCATCAGGTGAAACAACAGCAACCCAGGTAGAGGAGGTGGATTTGGTGGAGGTCTAAAATAACCTCCTTCCCTGTCCATAAAACCAAAGTGGATGTAATGCTATTCTCTGAGATAGAAACATAAAGGGCTAAGCAAGTAGAATTTTTGTCTGAGGCAACCCTCCCGCCTACTCCACCACTGTTGCAGATGGGCCATGTCTGACAAGAAGGACATTCTCTGGTACTCTGAAGGCTGAGAAAGGATTTGCACACCCACCAGGGAAACCTGCTAGTATTTTTTGTTCCGTGGTGTAATTGAGAGCACTAGGGAGTCTGAATCCAGTAATCCGAGTTCAAATCTAGGAGGACTTTATCTATTCAATTAGGATGAAGGCCATTTTCTTTTACTCTTTAAATGGGACGGGGTTCCATGTCTTCCCTTGGTCCGCGTCCTGGTTTAGGGGAAGGGAAGGTTTCAGTCCTAGGGAAAGAAGCTCTGTGGAGCACAGGTAGCTCCAGATCTCTGCTGCCCCTCTGCTCCTGCCCCTGCCTGTGCCTCAAGCCACTTTCCCCGCAGAGTCCTCCCTTCACTTTATCATCCGGGCTCCAGAGCCAGATTCTCAGAGTGGCCCGGTCCAAAGAAAAATTACTGACATATCAAGTCAGAGTGACAGAGCCTGGATTGTCTCTGTCCCCGGCAAGGCTGCCTCACGCCGAGCTATCGGCCCAGCAAGGATCCAGCAGCCCACCAAGTCCCCACCCCTCAAGGTGACCACTGGGCCTCCAGGTGCCCCCTCCGCAGCTTTTTCTTCAAAATAAACCTGTGTTGTTGTCAAGCCACCCACCTTTGGTTTTCTTCCTATTTTTCCATTTTCTTAACAGAAGTGTCTCCCTAATAAAAAGGCTGCTTACGCAAAACCTAGACCACGGTATTTACTTTCACATTGTGATGACCACTTATCCTTTTCTAGCAGAGGTTGAAAATAATTTGAATAGGAAGTGGCGATTTTTTCACTCCGTTACCGTTGGTGACGATACTTCCGGGTCATGGGTCAAGCAGGTTGGGGGCATTTCCTGTTGTTTCCCTCCGATTCTCTCCTGCCGGATGGAGAATCGCAAGCTTCCGGGTGTCTGCTGAGACCAGCATGGGCCACAGGTGTCCTAAACTTGTTACAAGAGCCTGGGAAATCGCCTTCAGTCTGAACACGCCATAAAGAGAGACCTGGGCCTGGGATTTCAGCCTATGGGGTCCTGAAATCCAGAGGTCCCTGAACAAGGCTGCCCCATGGAAAGAGGAGCCTGAGCAGCGCACAGCGGTGAGTCCGGGCCCTGAGGCTCCACCTTCCACCTGCCAGGACGGTGCTCAAAGGAGACAACACTGGAGAAGGTCATAAGAACGTTATTTCGTTTCTTTTTTTTGAGTTGGAGTCTCACTCTGTCGCCAGGCTGGAGTGCAGTGGCACACTCACGGCCACCGCAGCCTCTGCCTGCTGGGTTCTGGCGATCCTTCCGCCTCAGCCTTCCGAGTAACCGGAACTACAGGTGCGTGCTACCGCGCCTGGCTAGTTTTTGATTTATTGTAGAGATGAAGTCTCACCAAGGTTTGGTGTCAAAGCCGCGGGCTCAGGCAGTCCACTCGCCTCGGCCTCCCAAAGTGGTGGGATTACAGGCTGAGCCATCGAGTCCGGCCGAGAACATTATTTCTCTTCCCTTCGAATCAAATACAAATTAGATAAGGATTTTGAAAGACCTCCCTTCTTAATTAAAATGTTCTCAACCGGTGATAGAGTGAGTCTTTAATTTTCTGTCTGGAACTTTTCATGGTTACAAGGAACTGAAAAATAAACTGCTTTTGGGAGGACTTTCTTTGGAGGGTGTGACAAGAAAGGGGAATGAGGACCTGTCGAAGGGAGAAGGAAGGAAAGACAAGAAGGAGCAAAGAAGAGAGGAGGAGCCAAAGGAGTAGGAAGGAGAAAGAAGGGCATAGGCAAGGAACCAAGCATTTGGTTTTGTATTGCGTTTGGGACACTGCATTTCCCCACTCTGCAGTGCTCTCTCCATGTTGTTGAAATCCCTCATTGATCCACCCAAGAATGTTCTCTACCTAGAAGCCTGGAGCTGTTGCTTCTACATTTGGTTTTTGTGAAATTTTCTTTTACTCTTTGTGGGATATGATAGATTACAGAAATCCTTTGCAATATGTGTGGTCGCTACAAGAGGCTCCTGACTAGTTTCCTTAAAGTTGACTGACAGGTGCTTTATATCTCCCTGTGCTCCCTACCACATCTCCCCTTTTAGAAAGAGTCTCTCTAGGGCCTGAGGAGGCTCAGAGCAGCTATGGCCATTAAATTAAGAACTGGCTCTGGCTGGAGATTCATTGTGGGTTGATTGTGCACATCCAGATACTTCAGGTTTGTTTATTAGGCTGGGTAATGAAAAAGTTCAGGAAGGTGATCAACAAGACTTCTCCATAACAACACAGACATTTCTACTCTGAACTCTTCTCTTTTTTTTGAGTTGGAGTCGCACTCTGTTGTCTAGGCTGGAGTACAGTGACACGCTCACGGCCACTATGCGTCGACCCTCTAGGCTCTGGCGATCCTTCCGCCTCAGCCTTCCAAGTAGCCGGAACTACAAGTACGTGGTACTACTCCCGGCTAATTTTTGATTGATTGTAGAGACAGGTCTCAAACCCCAGGGACCCAGACAATCACTTGCCTTGACCTCCCAAAGTGCTGAGATTACAGGCTGAGCCACTGAGCTTGGCCTACTCTGAACTCTTAATTTAGGTCTTCCTGCTTCTTATGGAGTACTATTTGTATTTAATTTTATTTTTAATGAATGTGCAAATTTGTAATTAGGATCTATTCTTTCCCTCTGTCTTCCTTACCATCTCTAGTTATCAATACCCTAGGAAGACTGGACCCCATCATGTCCCTAACTGGTGCTTGGAGATTTTTTTCCTGGCTTCAACAGAGATATCCCTTTTATTTTCTTTTCTCATTCACTATAGCTTTGTAGCTCAGGCAATGGCAGGCCCCTCACTAGTTTCATCACCTCCTCCTCCCCACATTTGAGAGGGGCACATTCCCTTTTTCTGTAGAACCCCTTCTTCCCCATCCCCAAAGTTGTGTGCAGTTCTAGCACCTTACAAAATTCATTTACTAATTCTGGTAGTTTTCTAGTTAGGATTTTCTACATAACAAATCATGTCCTTTGCAATTAAAAATTATTTTACTTCTTCCTTGCAAATCTTTGTGCCTTTTATTTAATTTTCTTTCCTTATTGCTATTGCCAGAACCTCTAATAAAATGTTGAATGGACATCAAGAATGTCTTTTTTTTTTTTAAATGTTTGGGGGTGGTATTCAGGCTTTCCTCAATAGATATGAAGTTAGCTGCAGGTTATTCATAGATGTCCTTAATCAGAGTGAATTCCTTCTATTCCTAATTTGCTGAAAACTTTATACATAAATGTGTGTTGGATTTTATGAAATTTTAAAAAATTTATTAAGATGGTCATAGCATTTTGCCTTATTTTACTTAATGTAATTATCTTGTTTAATATCCTACTGTTAAAATAAATGTTATATTGCTGAGATATAATTCACTTGGTCATGATGTATTATCCTTTCTATATATTGTTGGATTAACTTTACTAATATTTCTGATGGGTTTATGTCTCCATTCTGAAGTTTCTAATTTTTTTAGCTTAAAATGTCCTTGTGTGGTTATTTTGGGATCAGGGTACTTCTGGCCTCATAAAATGTGCATGGTATGGTATAACATTCTCTATCATACTACCAGAAAGTCTTTGTCTAAGATTGGTATTATTTCTTTCTTGAATGTTTAATAGAGTCTACCAATGAAGCCGTATGGACTTGGAATATACCTTGTAATGGTTTTATGTATTTAATTACTTTCACATTATAGAGTTATTCTAGTTGTCCTTTTTTCTTGTATCAATTTTGATAATTTGTTTTTTAACAAATTTGTTCATATAATTTGTTTTTCAATCACTGAAATGTTTTTCACAATATATGCTTATAATAAGGCATGCAGTGATATCTTATTGTAATGTCATAGGATCTGTGGCAATATCCTCTGTTTATTTCCTGATATTGCTATTTTTTCCTCCACCCCACCACTTCCTCACTCCCTCACTCTGTTGCTCTTCATCTTAACAAGTTTGTTAATCTTTTCAAAAATTCACCTTATGTTTTGTTGGTTTTCTTTGTTGTTTTATCATTTTCTTTTCATTTGTTTCAGGTCCTATCTATGTTATTTCTTCCTTCTACTTACTTTAGTTTTTTACTCTCTTCTTTTTCTAGCTTCTCAAGGTTGAAACTCAGAAAGACCATTGATTTAATTCCTGTATTTATTTCTCATGTCAGTAGTTGGAGGAAAAACACTTCTTTAAGGACTTCTTCAGCTGAAGAATACCTTCAGGGATGTGATATGACTGTTTCTAGTTGAAGTGATCTGCCATCTTAAGATTGTCTCTCTTTGGAGTACTGAATATATTGTAAAGCTTCTTGTCTTCTTGTCTTAAGGCAAATATATATGTTTGGTATTAACACCCACCAAACACCTTTCTCCACCATTTCTGAGGTTGAGTTTTTCTTTTTCAGCTTCCCATAGTTAGAATACTGGAAAATATTTAAAATGGAGAAAATCACACCTGTAGTAAAGCCACAGACTCTGAGTAAGAAACGTATCTGCCATGGTTTGAAGTTAAACAGTTTAATTTTGTGGACCTCCATTTCTTCATGTAAACTAGACTAAATAAAAATATTGTTTGTCCAATGTTTAAATGAGATTTGCAGGTAAAGCATTAACCCAATGTCTATCACATGGCAATTGTTCAAAACACATTAGCTCTTAACAGTGCCGTTGCCTCCAGCGTTTCTATTAGACGTAGTCCTTTCAGATATCTTTCTTGATATGAATGAAACATTTTTCAAACAATCTCACTGGTTGTCATGAAATTGCTTCAATATGTATTATTACAAATACTACTTAAGTGACCAGATTTATACACAATATCTGTCATTCATCACTTGTCTGTTTCTCTATAGATACCTGGAAATGGAATTCCCACAGTTTGTGCACATTTCTGATTATACTAATTTCTGCCTAAATTTCTTTCTGCCTAAACCTGTTTGTGAAAAGAAGATACAGCAAGGCATATTCTTAAGATTTTATGAGAATATAATTTTTTTCTGTTCTCATGCCAAACTGGGGATCGTACTTTTGTATCATTTTCTTTGAACTTGATTTTACTAATATTTGCATAATCTTTCAGTGGAAAGATGTTACCATGACAGGAGACTAAGATCATTAAAAGAAAGAATGATTTTATAAAATTTATATTCAAAATACAGATGATGAAGTTTAAATATATGTGTATGTATAAATATAAATATTATATATACACATATATGTGTGTGACAAAGTATTTTTTATGTAGGATATTTTATCAAAGCATGCTACGGCTACCAGAGACTCAATCTGATAGGCTTATATGATCCTTTCACCTCAGCCTTCCAAATAGCTGGAAATACAGACACATGCCACCATGCCCTGCTAATTTTTTTTTATAGTAGTGCTGAGGTGTCACCAAGTTGTGCAGGCTGGTCTCGAACCTCTGTGTTTGTTTTTTTGAATTGTGGTCTCTATCACTCAGGCTGCAAGGCAGTGGCATGATCGCAGCTCAACAATTCACCACAGACTCGACCTCCTGGGCTCAAGCAATCCTCTTTTTTATTTTTTGTAGAGATGATGCCTCAATCTGTTGCCTAGGCTGGTCTCGGACTCCTACACTAAAACAATTATCCAACCTCAGCTTCCAAAGTGCTGAGATTATAGGCATAAGCCACTGTGCCCGACTGCAAATTTATTGAGAAAAAACAACAGTCCTCTGCTGCACTTACACAAAATTCAACCTATATAACCATTTTTAAATTTGACTCCTTATTATTAAATATTATTACTTTTTGATTTTCAAGTTTAGGCACTATCTCTCACATACATTCTCATAATTATTACCATTTCCCAAAATGCCTCTTAATACATTATACTCTAATATATTTGTATCATTGTTTGATGTGTTCAATTACTATATTATTATAACTACATAAATGTTATTCAGAGTTCAGTCACATTGGATATACACAGCAGGAACAAAAAGTATCTTCAATAACTCTCTCAAGTGGCTACATTTCAGCAATTTCTTTAATCTTGGGTCACTGCTCCCCCTCTTAAAATTTTTTTTTTTTTTTTATTCCAGGGAAATACTGATTCTGATTGGCACAGCTCAAGTCAGACATTCTCTCCTTGAGCAGGTCAGGGTAAGACATCTTCAAAACAACCAGAAGGATCCTGTCCAAAGAGGGAGAGATAGTTCCAAAGAAAGAAAGAAGGAAATACTGGGTTACTGGTAGGAAAAATAAGGATAAGAAGAAAATCATGTTCTGTGATGAAAATATGTAGTGAAGGATGGAGTTAGGGCACAAAGGAAAGGATTCTGGGAGATATGGGCCATGAATATTCCTGTATGAACCAGGACACACATTAATGTTGGAAGTTCACAGGGGCTAGGATCTGAGGAAAATCTGCCCTTTCCAACTTACGGAGATTGTTAAGAGAACTGTCCAGGTCACCAGACAGAGAAGTGGCCTGACTAGAGCAGTTCTGGTGGACAATGAAAGGAGCGGGCCTCCTGTACTTGAGGTCCTAAGGCCAGGTCTCAATAGGGAGTGAGCTTGCCCTAGCAATTGGCAGCTCAAGATGGTTGGCCAGATAAGGGTCCTGAAAGCTATGTACTATCATCTTGTTGTTTTGTCTGTATTTGAATAGCTCCTGTAAAGGGTCCTTGGGAAGAGGAAGTAGAATACCTGATTTGGGGGTTAAATGTTCCAAAAAGGAATGTCTGCTTTTTTGTTGATTAATGTGACTGGTACCCTTGCACAGTCTCCTTGCCTTACCCCAGAGTCCTTGCCCTGGAAGTGCACAGTCTCCTTGCCTTACCCCAGAGTCCTTGCCCTGGAAGTGCACAGTCAGCTCAGCCACACCATCCCCAGTTAGAACTAGTCCCTGTGGATCCTTATGGCCTTGGGTGTTCTCACTTTCTCCATACCTTGTAATGTAAGCAGCCATCGTGCAAGAGGAGAGATAGGAGAAGAAGGCTACTTGACAGTGAAATCCAAGGAATTCAGTAAGGTCCTGACTTGACTCCCAGTCACTGTTCACATCCCACTCTGTCCCCCAAACAGTGAAAATAAAGTTTGCAAGGATCAAATGCCAGACAGATTGGTTGGTGTCCTCCAGTAGGGCCATGTTCTCAGGACATTGATGTGGGACTCAAACCACTGGCTAGAATGTTCCACAGTGAGGAGCCTGAGTGACTATAAGTAATAACTGAACTGTTAGGGCTCCTGCCTGGCTCCTGCCTTCCTAGACCCTCTGCCCTCCCTATCTCCTGCTGTCCCTCTCTTCTCCCCGCTCTTTCCTCTTTCTACCTTTTCTCCCTTAGCCATCTTCTATATGCCCTCACCCCCTCTTTTTCCAGACCCTTTAACATGAGCCCTGAAAACACACCTGCATTTTCGTACTTATAGCAACTGAAAAAATTAAACCTAGAGAAATTTGGTGATGATAATATAAGTAGGCCCTGAAGGTCCTTTGGAACTTTGGACCAAATATTTTTATTCATGAGGAGAAAACAATGGAGTTTCCATCTATTACCATTCTACTGTGTCTTCTCCTTGGAGCAGAGTCTGTGCAAGAAGAAAGGGAAGCCCACAGCCCAGGACTCACCCCTGGAACTGTTTAACTGATGTTCTTTGCCAAGGAAGGAGCCAACCACAGGTTGGGAATCCCTGTTCTCCACAGATGCTAGGATTTCGGGACAAATTTCAAATATTTGCTTATTTAGAGAGTTAACAGAGGCAATTTTCTGTAGAGAGGTGTCAGAATTTTAGACAGGAGCAGTGTCTATTCATCACCCATTGAAACATGAAGGATGGAATTTCTTGGTAGCAGTGAAGATGGCCTGACTCAAATGAATGAAACACGTCCAGTTAGTCCTGGACCCACCATCAGCACAGTAAAATCTGCAAACCTGCAAAGGATGAAAAGCATGAGGAATCCCAAAAGCATGTTTCCTTTATTATTTTCTCCCAAAGAAACACAGGGCAAAGTCCCAATTACTTGAGTGAAAGAGATCCTGGGATCTAGTATTTAGTGACTGGAGCCCTTTTAGTAGGAGAGACCTCTCACCTCAAGGCCCAGGCTCACTCAGGATAGGTTGAGCACTCCCTGAGTTGCTGGCAGCTTGGTAGGGCGGGGCCTTCATTGCACATGGCCAGGTGGGCTCAAGGAGACAGGGACATTCCATGCTAGGTCACTATGATTCAATATATCTGTGATTTCCCTGAGAATAGGGCCACCCTGAGAATCCAGTTACTGGACCCTGTCCACTAAAGAGGAAGCAGGACAGCACAGGGGATGCATTGCAAGGTAGAGAAGTAGAATTCCCATCTCATTCACAGTGTATCAGAGGTGTGAATTTGCTGCCCAGAATAGCTTCTGGCCTCAGAGTAAAATACAGGTTTTCTGTACACTAAATTGGAAGATTCCACGAAGACTTGACCTCAGATCACAGGATTCAGAATCCAGAGGGCTGACCCTTACACCACGGAACTGCGCAGAGGAGGCACTCTGGCTCACTGGAGTTGGGCAAGTCCTTTCCCAGCCTCTACCATTACCGAGAATTTCTTTCCCAGGCATTTCTTCTGTCAGGCAGGATGCAAACTCCTCACTGGCAACTGGAGTAGTTGCCCCAGACTCACGTTCTCTCTGCCTATTTAGGCTTCTACCTTGGAGAATGACATTGGGATTAGGGACAGGGAAGAGTATTTTAATCCACCTGCTCTTCCTTGGTTGCTGCAGTTTCCTGCCCTGATGTAAAATTTCTGGCCCCCTCCAGGTGTTCCTTTCTTTTTCTTTCCAAGTGTCCTCTTTTGTTTGTCCCTGGAGTACTGATGATCTTCTTTGGAACAGGATCTGGGATGATATTCTGGGATTCCTCCTCCTCCTGCTCCTCCTCCTCCTGCTCCTCCTCTTGCTCCTCCTCCTCTTCCTTTTCCTTCCATTCTATTCCGGATCTCCTCTCTCCCCTGCTTCCTGTCTCCCTTGCTGTCTTTCTCCTCACCCATTTCCTCCAGCTGCCCCCAAGTCTCCATACATCCTCGTCTCCTTCACCTTCTGCTCCTCATCTCATTGGTGGTCAATCCTCTTCCTTCTACTTGCTCCCACCCTGCTTATCACTATCACCCACACACATTCCAGACCCATACAGGAATAGGCTTCCACAGTCAGAGAACGACAATGGGGAATATATTTTTCTCCAGTCAGGAAGTTTCAGTGTCTTTACTGGGAAGACTGAGTGAAATGACACCAACTGAATCTCTGAATGTTAACAGCCAATTGTCAAGACCAGGCAGGACTGGCAGGTTAAAGTTGATTCCACATACAGGGTGACGCCAAAGGGGCCAGGTTCTGAAACACTAAATCTTATTGCTAAAGTCCAAGGAAATTGAAACCAGAAACATGGATGATGGATGCCTTTTCTTTTCAAGTTGAGTTCCAAGTGGAAGGATCTTGGTGACTCATATGGTCCAGAATGATTGACTTGGAGGTGGGGAAGGTTGTTTTCTGGTGTTTGGTGTCCAGTGTCCTAGCTTATTCATGTTGATGCCCAAATATGCCTTAGCTTATTCATGTTGATACCCAAACATGCCCAAAGGCAAGACTTAATACATCTGGCCTCAGTGGGTCTTGAATGTGTTTCAGAGGAGGAAGAAGATATTGGGGAGCACTTCCTCACTCCTTGATAACAGTATATGATTTCAAAGTTCTTCAAGTAAGTGGACTAATTGGTTAGTGTGGCTGTTAATAGAAAAAACTGATGTTTTAATTCCACCTCTGGGTGACGTTCACTTAACTTCCTTCCTTCCTTCCTTCCTTCCTTCCTTCCTTCCTTCCTTCCTTCCTTCCTTCCTTCCTTCCTTCCTTCCTTCCTTCCTTCCTTCTACTTTGCACTGAAATACTGAAATGTAACAGGTCCCCCCGCCCCAATTCTCTCTCAAAAGTTACCAGTCTTTGGAGC
This sequence comes from Carlito syrichta, assembly GCF_000164805.1. Lineage (NCBI taxonomy): Eukaryota > Metazoa > Chordata > Mammalia > Primates > Tarsiidae > Carlito > Carlito syrichta. Next base: position 39,372 of record NW_007233647.1, on the reverse strand, counting down.
TGCTTTTGAATTTCAGGCAGAGAGCTCATCATTGGCCCTCTGTTCCTCTCAGCTACCTTCAAACTGTGTGTATTGCTGGGGCTGCTGAGTCTCAATGGTTCCATCTGCACTGAGTTCTGTCTTTCAAGATGGTTTCTCCCTGTTCTTAACAAATGCCACTGGTCTTCATGCACTGTCTGGGGCACCAAAACCTCTGTGACCTAACTTATCTGCCATCGGGATATCTGGAGGACATTCAGGACCAGAGGTTGAAGACACAGGCATTAACTTCAAGTCGATGCTTTTCAATGAGCAGTATTGGCCATATATGGGCTGGCAATTAAGTTCATGAACACATCCTAGGAAAAGTGCTTCATACCTCATTCCTGAATATGACAACAGTCACTTTTGAAGTACTCCCCTTGGGAAGCTATGCACCAATGCCAGTGCCTACTCAACCTGTCAAAGCAATTTTGGAACTCTTTCTGGAATGCTATGTAATCAGTTTACACTTGACATCCTGACTGTCATCAAAATGTCTTCCTTTCAATATTTCCTTTTTGTTGGGGTAAAATAAAAAGTCATTGGAGACCAGATCAGGTGAGTAGGGAGGGTGTTCCAATGCAGCTGTTTGTTTACTGGCTAAAAACTCCCTCACAGACAGTGGGTGTCATGTAAGCTGGTGCATTGTCATGATGCAAGAGCGCCCTCTGGACCACTTTTGTTCTTTAATTTCTTTTCTTTCTTTTTCCATACTGAGAGTAGCATATATTTATCTGAAAATGAAAAATTAAGAGTGGAGATAGGCACCTGTACTAACCTTCTATTGCTGCGTATTCAGAAATGACAATAACCCAGTGTTTTAAAATCACAAGAGTCTGGAATGATGTGGCTAGTTTCTCTGATCAGGATTTCACAAGGTAAAATCCAGATATGGATCAGCTGCGTTTTCACCTGCAGCTCAGGCTACTCTTCCAAGTTCACTACAGATATTGGTAGAATTCATTTCCTTCTGGTTGGAGGACAGCAGTCCCCTTGTCTTCACTGGCTGTCAGCCATGAGACACTCTGACTACAGAGGCTTCCTGCATTCTTTTGAACCTGGCCTTTTCCATCTTCTAACCAACAGTAGCTCATGGAGTCCTTCTCAAGCCTCCACCATCTCTGACTTTATCTTCTCCACCATTCAGAGAAAGCTCTGCCATTTACAGAGTGATGTGATAAGATCTGGCCCACTCAATAAACCTTACCATCTTAAAGTCATTTAATTTCCATAAAACAACATAATCACAGGCATGATGTCTCATCATCTTAACAGGTTCCAGGGATAAGGGTAAGACATATTTGGAGACCATTTTAGAAATCCTGCCTACCACCAGTTAATCTCTCGTTTCCAGGCATTCGCATCCTTCCTAGATGAAAAATATATTCACCCTGTCCCTTATGGTTCCCACTTTCATTCCATTAGAGCAGTAGTTCAGGGTGGAAAATGTCATGTATATTGCATGTGATCAGAAGTTTAAAATCTCATCTAAATCATCGATATCAGGTGTGCATAAGACTTTTGAGGGTATCCATGAAGTACACATCCTTGACATAATTCCTTACCCTCTGTCAGCCTGTGACACCAAACTACTTATCAACCCCTATTGGAAATGGTGGGACAGACATAGGATAACAACTATAACTCAAAAAGGGAGAATGAAAAAGAAGTCACTGATGCAAAACGAGTTTGAAATTCACCTGGATGTGGTCAGCAGGCATTTCGTAATTATGATCCAAAGCCTGGGACTAATTCTTTGTGACACGAGGCTTTGCCTCTTGACTTTCAGATCTGCATTTGTTTTCTTCTTTGTTCAAATAATTATTATGCTACTATTTCTTCTCACAGTCCTTTGGTCCTTCCTCTTCCTCATGACAGTATCCTCCTCTTAATTGCTTGAAACATCCTCCTCATCAAAATTGGTGAGATTTTGACCATATCCTGGCTATGTCTACCTTTCATGAGGGGCCACCCTCCTAATTTCATACTCCTCTGGTCTTCTCTTTACTGACCTAACCTCTATCAGTTATGAATATATTCAGCTCACTTGGTTGGCTTAGGAGAAAATCTAGGACATTGGAGACCCAAAACCAAGCTCTCATTATCTTTCTTTGAAGGAGGAAGGACATAAAAGTGACCTTCATAAACAAAATGACCACATGAGGGTTGAGTTTCTTCAGAAATTACAGACAGAAACATATCTAAAGAAGAATGGAGGAACAAACAGTGCAGACTGTAAAAGCAGCATTGTGGTAAATACTACTTAGTACATATGTGTTCTCTGACCCAATCTATTAGTGAGTGAGTGAAAACTGAGTATGAATTATGTGACTACAGAACTGTTATTTCAAAAAAATACTCTAAAGACTGACTCTTTATATATATTTCACCATGGAAATAGTTCTGCTTGGTCAACAGTCCTCTGAAATCTAGAGTTGAGTTCCTGGATTGTGAGAAGATGCTTTGGACCGAGAAGTTGAGGCCAAGGCTTTTGTAGTGGCTCTCCTGCTATCAAGTGGTAAGGGAGATTGGAAAAGTGTCTTGATCTTTCAGGTCCTCAGTTTCTACATCAGGAAGATCAGGTTATTGTTCCAATTGTCCAAGGTTACTTTCTGCTCAGTTCTCTCTGAGTCAGTTGGGGATCTTGATGTGTATTCCATGTTCCCTGTGACCTGCAGCTGACACCTGACTCTGGTTCTTACTCTGTGTGTCTCCTGCAGGAGCCTGATCTGAGTCCTCACCCTGTAATCCCAGCACACAGAGAACAGATGGAATAAACACCTTCAAAACAGCAGGTTTGCAGATGAGAATAACCCACAAAGAATAGGATAAGGTGAAAACGAAGGTGAGAAGGAAAACAAATTGGGTTAAAAACCTCAGGGTAAACAGGAATGTCAGTGATCATCCATACCCTTAAGGAGCAGCCTGTGCTGAGTAGCCAAGTCCAGGAGAGAGAGTTCTTCCACAGTGAACATGTGCACCTGGCTGAGTAGACCCACAGGGTGGACTCAGAACCAGTATATTCTGAAGGGAAGGATCAACTTCAGGAGGGAAGGATGTGATTATGACACCCAGCCCAGAGCCAGGAGCCTCAACCTTGGAGCTGCCCAACAATGATGCTCTTCTAGTAAGTGTGGGCTTAGCAGGAATGAATGATGGTTGCAGAAGGATTGGAAATGTCCAGTCTTACATTAAACAGTTTTGCCTAAGTCAGATAGCCAGAGTAAGTTGCCCACTGCTTTGTCTGAAGCTTTGATACTAATGATATTCTTGTGCTTTTTCAGTTGAGGAAGGCTCAACACACAATAGCTCATAAATATGTATTGGGTGTTTAATATTCTATACACTGTGTTGTGCACTGGGATTCAGATATTAATTAATGCATCCCCTTAAGGAACTCCAGGCAGTAAGACAACACAGATCAGTTCAACGAGAAGTGTAGTTCTCCCAAACTGGGTTGTTGGGGCAGCCCAGAGAATGGGAGGACAGGATGAACCACTAGAGGAATTTCTCAGAACAGTCCTGTTTTCATCAGAGCTTCCACAGGGGAGGGTCATCGGGATGGATGGTGTATGCTAGGGGCCTCTCTCTGGAAAGGGATTTGCTGAATCATGGGGAAGAGGAGAGCATCCATGATAGGACCTTTGGGACAGAAATATAGATGAGATGATCTTTTATTCAGTCAGCAATAAACATTGCTGCCAGTCCCCTCAGTGTTGGGCTCTGAGCTTAAAAGCCATGAAAACAGATCTACATAAACTATTTTCTAATAATCACAGAGCTCTCGGTCAAGCAACCAGTGAGTCATGAGAGTGTGGTGACGGTGGGTTCACTGAAGGAAGTGGCCAATGCTGCACTGAAATGAGCTCAGTGGATGGTGTTGTACCTGTTCTGGTTGTTTCCAACCGCTGGATGACTTGTCTTGGACCAGTGACTCCTCAGCCAGGTGCACATGTTCACTGGGTACAACCAATGCCTTGCTCCCCGTTTGGTCAATCAACATTGCTTAAAGGGGTCTACAGGAAACTAATCAGTAGCTATTAACTAAGTTCAGACCTGCTGAGAAACAAAGAGGTAAGGTTGCCAAGTCTTCTAAGTTTATTCTTGCTGTAGTGATCAGTGATGATCTGTCTTCTGTCTGATAAAGAAAATGCTTTCAGATTTCAAAATTCACCAAGGAAAAAATACATTGCAAGCCGGGCTTGGTGGTTCAGCCTGTAATCCCACGCCTTTGGGAGGCTGAGGTGAGTGGATTGCCTGAGCCCGTGGGTTCGAGACCCGCCTGGGCAGCAAGACCTCATCTCTTCAATAAATCAAAAAATCAGCCGGGTGTGGTAGCGCATGGCTGTAATTCCGGCTACTTGGAAGGCTGAGGCAGAAGGATCGCCGGAGCCCAGCAGGCCGAAGCTGCGGTGGCTGGGAGCGGCCACTGCACTCCAATCTGGGCGACAGAGTGAGACTCCAACTCAAAAAAATAAAAATACATTGCATATCATCCATTTTACTAGAATTGTATTATTTTGTATTTTGTCCTTTAATTATAGATCAAACAGCTAAGGTAGAAGGAATAAAGCAACTTTGAAGTATACATTTCAAATGTAGTGGACTAACATTCTGGCTTGTGATTCTCCATATTAACTAAATTTTTTGCATTTTGAATAATAATTATGGATTATGAGTAATAATGACTGAATAATTACTGTGATTACTATTATTTGCAATGCTCAAAACATATCCCTATGTGACTTCAAGTAAGCCATGTAACTTTATGAATATTTGGTTTTGTCATTTTTAAAATGAAGAAATTTGATAAAGTTTTCTGTCTGACACAGAATCTCAGGACTCACACTCACCAGAAAACAGATTTCTTGAAGTCTTTGATAACAACCTCATAGACCAGTGTCTTTACACAGTGTAATTCAAGCATGGTGTGGGCTGCTGAGAGACTTGCTTTCAAATAAGATTGGTCCAGTCCTCCTTCCTTCACTTCTGCACCTATGCTTGGTAGCACATGATCATACCCATAGTACCCTCATTTCTAGGAATCCCAGTGGCTAAACTGAAGAGACCAGGGCAAAAGGACTGTCTCCCAATCTCAGGCTTACAAAACATGGGCGGTAATAGAAGCTGAGAAAGTGAGGAGGTGGTTCAGAGGATCACAGTCTTTTGCTTGTGTGTCCCTCTCAACTCAGCCCCCCTTCTAACACACATATATACTGTGGATCACCAACCAGCCTGACCCATAGCTTGATCTTCTGATGTTCCGGAAGTGAAATAAAACCACAAGTTAGATCCACTAAAAAAAAATGTATCAACCGGTATTCCATAAAAACTGCTCATGAGTTCTATCCTGTTCAGCATATGGGTAACTAGCCGAAAACAACAAAATAGCATTATGTTTACAAGACGTCCCAAAATAGATGGTCAGTACATGTTTTCAGGAGATACACATAAGTGATTTTGATCATTTAGTATACTGAAACAGCTCTTTTGGGACTAGAATGACATCCATAACTAACAAGTATGACATATAGTGCTGGATAATATTAAAAACACTCCAACACATACATGCGGAAGGAACTTAGGAGACAGAAATGTCAAACTAGTCTTAAGTTGAAGAACAAAACTAACATGCTGGCCCAGTAAGGGGGCGGGTGTGCAGTGTAACAATGAGCTACTGAAAGAAGTATATTGAGAAGGGTAGAAAACATTTTTTAAAGGAATTGTTCATTCCCTAAGTATTATACTTTGATTTTCATCCTACAATGTTTCTTGGAAAAAACCGCAGAAGACCCAGGGAACAACATCATGGCCATCTAAGTTAGCTGTCTTTCCCTTGTTGAAAAGCCTTAAGACCTGTTTTAGCTTAAAGAGATGGTAAGGTGACTTTATGACAACCATTAAGAAAATCTATCCTGCTGAACAACTATTGATGATTTTTTACAAAGAAGGGAAGAACAATGAGCCATATATGATGATGAATTGGGAAAGAGATGATAGGTCTGTAGTATTGTCACAGATAACACAAATACTAAGAATGACTGGTGAGAGAGTTGCCCCATCAGTGGTGATCTTCAAAGGAGACTTTGTGTTGTCAGCATGGCCTAGCCAATCAGAAGGTATGGCCTCCTAAGATTCCATGACACCACCACATTTAAATTCTGTTATTGCAACTGCAGACCGTTACCTAGCATGCTGGGTGCTACTTGCTTTACTCCTGTCAGCAACTTAGCTTCAGGCAGTGCCTTTGGCTGTGAGCTCTGGCATCTGGAACCTTATTTTTAGTGACTGTCGTGTGTTGTGAGGTGTTGACCAGATATTTCTTAACAGTAAGTGAAGAATTACAGTTGCTGTCATCCCTCAGTCCTGATTAAACCTATTTGATTGCATTTGTTTTTTGCTCATGATGTGTTTGGTTCTCTTCTCAGTCACTGTCTCTCTCTCTACCTCTTCTGCCACCAAGACTAGCATAGCAGTATCTTTCATTTCTTTGATCAACCAGATGGCAAAATAAAACATTATAGAAAACAAGAGGAATTGAACTCAGATCTGGTAAAGAGAAAACAGCAGTTACACGACCTGAAACAAAACTACTGACCTTGGAAGCCATTGTCTATGACCTTGCCAATCAGCTGCAAGAAGTATAGTAAGTTTCAAAGACTCACGTTCACCAAAGTGATGGCTGTTGGTTTGTCTTCTCTCTGAGAAACATTTTGAGGCTAGATTGGTCTGTTCCCATTATCAAAGTAAATTTCATCTTCACTATAGTCCTAATAGGTAGAATTGGATAATTTTACTTCTTTTTTCTGAGGATGGAAAACTGAACCATAAAATGTTTAGCAACTTTCCCAAGTATGCCAGTGGGTTGTGGGATGGAAATAGAGTAAAAATCCCAGTTATTGGTTCTTAGTTTTTCCCTGCTTTTCAAAGTGACAAACTTAATGTCATTTTTCTGAGGCTCCTCCTGTACTGTACATGACTCTGCAGACAAATAATATTTAGACTGTTGACCTAAATGTCTGAAACAAATAAATTTCCATTAAACGCAAATGTTTAGGCTCAATAGACAAAGCACTGTGCTGGTTATACTAGGGGAATTATGATGATCATACACAGTTCCTGCTTTAAAGGAGCTTGAAGAGGAGTCTGCTCCTCTTGGAATCTGTGATATCCATAAGTGACACCATCAAGAGCAGGGACTACATGGTTGAGCAGGAAGTCCTACTTCCTGGACACAGACTCTTATTCCTAAAGAAAACAAAAGACAGTACCCAAGCCTTGGTTGAGGTAACACAGTGCAGTGTGTAGAGCAGTTTTCTGGGCTCCAGTCCAGTTACTTATCTTTTCTTTCCCTCCCTTTCTTCATGTGTTAATATGCTACTACAATAGTACCTACTAATTTGAATTATTGTAATGAATTACAGGATGTATATTTTGTAAATCTCCTAGAACAGTTTTTGGTACAGAGTAAATGCTTTTTACCAATTCTTCATTCTATAATTTCTAATTTAACATAAAATTTTTTAGTATTTGTACATATTTCCTTATGGGCCTATGAACTTAAGCTAAATATTTTACATGATTGTATCCATATCATACTTTAAAAAATTGTTTAGTTTTTTTTTAAGTTGTGGAGTACAATTCAGTATTAAGTATACAAATAGTCATTGTGTAGGTAAACTTTGGGCCTCACTTTGGTCCCCAGTTCACCTGGCTTGAGATCAGGTACCCTCATTGATGAGGTATGCTCCCCATGTCCTCCCTTGGCAGTTTCCCACTACTTCCAATCCCTTTCTTATAGTATTATGATAATTGTTCAGGGTCCACTTATGAGTGAGAACATGTGGTACTCAGTTCTTTGTTTCTTCAAAACTCCAGTAAAAGGGAACCACGAGTCCTATAGTCCTAGGGGCCTTCCCAACTCCCCAGAAAATCAGGACTTTCTGTAAAGCACAGTGCTTTGTTTTGTTTCTAATTTTTAATTTTGAAGATGTGGAGTGCAATTCAGGGTTAGGTATACAAATGTTCATTATGCAGGTACCCTTGCTGATGAGGTGTGCCCCCCACTCTTGGCAGTTCCCTGCTAATGCCAATCCCACCCCTGCCCCCCGACAGTTTCTAACTACTGCCAATCCCTCTCTTATAGTGTTATGATAATTGTTCAAGGTCTGCTTATGAGTGAGAACATGTGGTCCTCAGTTCTTTGTTTCTGTTATAGATCACTCAGTATACAGTGTTTTCCATAAGAAACTTCAAGGCTTGGTAAAGTGACCCAGGACTCTGTCAAGTCTTAGGGGTTGTGAATGCAAACTCTACCAAATACAGTAGCATTATCTTGTCAACTACCTTTGGGTGTCTATTTCCTCATCTCTAAATTGTGTAGTATCTAATGCCATGGAGTTGGGAGGTTGGTAAATAAAGATGTGGAAATCCCAGCCTAGAGGCTGGAACTGGGGGTCCTTATCTCCTTGGGAGGGGCCCTTCTCTTTCTGCTAGGCAGTGACTAAAGGAGCATTGCCATCTTTCCCTGAGGCAGACATGTCTGTCTTTTCTCAGAGTGTGAAGTGTACAAAGACATGTTAGAGTCCATGCTGGGGGAGGAGCTGCAGTTCCAGGAGGCAGAGCTGGTGCAGAAGCCCAGGCAAGCTGAAGAGCTCAAGTCAGAGAATCTGTGTGGGGAGACAGGGCAGGTAGGAAAGTGTGGATCTCTGAAGTGCTGCACCTCAGCTGGGAGAACTCAGAGCTAACTTGGGACGAGAGAAGAGCAGGAATCTCCGTGGGAGGTACATGACACCCGAATGTTTATAAAACAAATAGAAAACAAAATCATAGTAAATTATGGGCTGCAGTTGTTACTCTCTTTTAATTTTTATTTTAGAAAATGGATTTTAAAGTCAGAGCCTGACTGTGGCTCTAGGCTAGAGTTCAGGGGCATGAACATAGCTCACTGCAGTCTCTAATACCTAGCCATCCTCCTTCCTCAGAGTTTCTTGGAACTGGATGTGCACCCCTGTGCCCAGCTGATTTTTTTAAATTTTTTTATAGAGATGAGGTCTTGCTCTATTTCTTAGGCTGCTCTTGTAATCCTGGACTCAAATGATCGTCCCACCTCGGCCTGCCAAAGCGCTGATATTACAGGTGTTATTCAACATGCCTGGCCTGTTTTCTCCTTTTGATATGAGTAATTACTGAGGTAAAATTTGTGTAACACAAAATTAGCCAAAGTAGCATTTAGTATACTGAAAATGGTGAGCAGTTACCTGCGCATTTACTCTTAATCAGAGTCACTTCTTGAGTGTGTCTTCTTATTCTTTCGTCCAAAAAAATCTTGTCTTGTTCACCCCATCTTTCTTTTGGTCTTCTGTCTTTCCAGTTAACTTCACCTGTACATGACCAGACTTCTATGTATGACTTTGTGTCAAATCACTACATAATGCACTCTATATATTTTTACATGGAAATGTCCATATCCAAAATGAACTGCAAGGATGTCTTTTTGAAAAGATTCAGGAAGATACCTAGTTTTGCTTACGAAAGAAAAGGGTGAATATAATCTTCAGACTTCTTCCAGGATCACTTTCTAATAGACAGGAGGCCTTTTGGTTTTTTTTAAGATATTTTTCTTTCTTTTCACCACAGGCATTTTTAAAAATAGGTTGAAAATCTGCTTAGAGAGCTTCTTGAGCATATTCTCACAAATCTCTTTTGTAATGTACTCAGAACCTATTACCCATCCCTCTCCACTCTTATATTTTCTCTCTTATTTCACCTTAGGAACTACAGATTCCTAATTAAAGCTCAGGCAAAAGAGCTGACACAATTAAGGGATAAGTTACATGAAGGGAGAGATGCCTCCTTTTCACTCTTTGAGCATCTCAAGTTTTTCCTCAATCATAGTGACTCTGATGACTACCAGAGGGAGAACCTCCAAGAACAACTGTCTGAGGGGCTCAGGCTGGCAGGGAGCCTTGTCCGCAAATAGGCCCTGATGACACAAAGCTCTAGGCTTATGAGAGACTCCAGACCTCCGGACCTCCACCAATGACAATTTTATCAGTAGTCTTTTTTTCCACTAAACGTTTGTGGCCATGACATGACCAGGACTTCCTTGGTAGGACAAGATGAGGTCACAATATTGCAAAAATCCTTCTCTCTTTTTGATGGAACATGGTCTCTGGAGTAAGAAACGATGTCCATCTAGTTTTATAGGACAAGAATGAGCTTCTGACAGAAGGCAGCCTATTAGAGTGAATAAAGTCCTACACTGAAAATGAAAGTTCCCAGGTTCTATCCTCAGCGGCGTCTTTAGTTATGGTGGTTGGGTGATTTTTTTTTTTAAATCCCTCCTGAATTTCTGTATCCTCATCTGTAAAAGGAGTCAATGATTTCTTTCATGGTAGCTGTATCATTCAAAGTGGGAACACTCATGACTTTATTTCAAGTAGGATAAAGCCCCTTGCTGTATGGCATTGGATAAGTTACTTGATGTAGTTGTAGTTGGTGGTAGGAAAGTTGTTGAGACTGGAACACATCCAAAAAAGAGAGTTTCCCTTGATAACTCCAGACAAGTCAGCCTCGAGGGCCCGTGAAGTGTGTGGAGGCTTGTGGAAAAGGATTGTTAGTTCTCTCCTAAGAGAAAGAAATACAGTCTAAGTGAGAGCTGTCATAAAGCCTGTGCCTGGAAATTTCTCCCAGTGAAAGTCCTGCAAGTATTTGATCTGAGAGTAGCTCATCTTATTCTAATGAGTAATAATTTTAAAAGAATCAACATAGGATCGAAACAAAGATCTTACAAGAACAAGAGTGGAAAAGTCACAAAAATCAATGACAGTTAAAAACTGGAAAAATATCAAAGAGCACATTTTCTAATGTAATGAAGCCAATTTATCAGTAAAATGTAATCTTAAAGTAGAGATATAGGATTTAGGGAGAAATAGTGCAGATCAGGAGTGACAAAAATGCTCTCACAAAAAAGACAATGTTGTAAACAGTGCAAAGAAAATGAACCTTGCTAAAAACATGGTAAGGAATATGAAGGAAAAGACTGAGGTAAGTTAGAAAGACTAAAAAGATCAAATACAAGCATAACTGATATCATTAAATAATAAGAGAAAGGAAAACATGCAAACAAAATTTTAATAAAACTTTCCATAAATTTATAGATTGAAAAAGCAGATTATGTCCCTAGAAATATTAAGACAATCTGTGGTGAGCTCTTTCCCAGTAAAGTGGCTCTTAATTTCAAAGATGAACAAGGACTTCTTCAGAAATCCAAGAAAGGGAAAAGTTCCAATCAATCTACATAGAAAAAAAAATGTAGCTAACCTTAGCCTTTTCCACAGCAATGCTAGATAACAATGGAGCAATGACTATACAACCCTCAAGAAAGCACTGTAGCTCAAGAGTGTTATATGCAGACAAACTTTATCTCAGTGTAGCAGTTTTGAACATGAAATAATTCAAGGAAGGTGATTCTCATGAATCTCACTTAAAATAATAAATAATGAACTGTAGCCCAACAAGAGGTGAGTGGGGAAGGTCTGACAGTGTGCACTGAATCTATTTAAATGTAGGGCTAAGACATAAAGGAAGGTAGGATTATTATTACAGAATAGAATGCAAATATAAATCTTAAAAGTACATAAAGAAAACAGATAAGGAGAGAATGTAAGGACATCAATTTTTTTTCATTACTAAAACTTAAGTGTTATTAAGCACAAAGGCATAAAGTTTTCACTAAAGTAATTCAACCAAAATGATATGAGAGTAAGAGAGAGAAGAGGTAATAGAAATGTACTAATTTCAACTTTGCTCATAGTTGGGATCAACCGATTTTGTCTAAAGTTTTAGGGAATAAATATCTTATGAAAAGTTATAGTTATCTTAATCACTATCACAACAAGAATATAAACCTTTCATATTACAGAAACATACAAACACACCACATCATACTCCTACAAAGTAAGGAGAAAAACACCAAATAACAAAAATGTGAAAGTAATAACAAAAATGTAAAAGTAATAACAACACCAAATGCACAACATAAAATATGGTGACAGAATTGATGCGTAAGTGACAAGAAATTGAACTTGTTTATAAGAGAAAGATATATAACTAAATTACAAATGAAGCCCAGTAGTATGCTACATATTAGAGACACCTATTACACAAAGTATTGTGAAAAGATTGAAAATTAAAAAGTGAGGAACATTATATCAAAATAATATACCAATAGCAGCAAGGTGAGATTTACAGTCTTGATTTAGACAAACTTGAATTTCATACTTTAAAAAGAAGTATCACATGATGAGAAAATTTACAATTCATTATGAAGACAAAATAATTATGAAAATCTATGTGGTAAGAAGAATTCCAAAATGGCCCACAATATTCCTGTTCCCTAGTGTTCATATCTTATATAAATCCTTTCTCCTGAAGCTGAAACCTTAAGGAATATGCGGGAAATCACTCTCATGATTTGGTTATACAATACAGCAGAAGGGATTATACAGCTGTGAGTAGGGATTAATACTAAGTTGTTTTTTAGCTAAAATGGAGATTTTTTGAGTGGGCCTGACCTAATCACATGAGCCTTTTGAGTCTGTGTTGAGAGGTTGGAGACAGAAGTCAGAGATTGGTAGCGTGAGAAGGCTCTTTGAAACAGTCACATGGCATGAAACTGCAGATGGCTTCCAGAGCTGAGAGATGCTCTCAGCCACAGCCGGTAAGAGAACAGGACCTTTGTCTGATGGTCTCAAACAACTGACTTTTTCCAGTAATCTAAATAACTTGAACCTTGCTTCCAGCCGTGTGAAACCCTGAACAGGGACAATAGCTAAGCTGAGACTGAAACTTCTGACCTACAGACACTGAAATAAGAAATGGGTGTTTTAAAGCCCATTAAATTTGTGGTAAATTAATTAATAACAATAGAAAGTTAACACAGTCTACACAGTATATATCATAGTAGCATGAAAATTGATAGAGCAAAACAAAACTATAGGAAAGTTATTGGTTTATGCACTAATACCTAATACTTTTTTGCAGCATTTGTAGTGGAAGACTTTAATTCACTTTTGTCATCAAGTCAACATGGAGTCAAAAAGTAAGTAAGGTTTTAGGACATAATAGAGATAGAGGGTGTGTGAGTGAGAGTGTGTGTGTGTGTGTGAGGGGGAGAGAGAGAGAGAGAGAGAGAAAGAGAGAGAGAGAGAGAGAGAGAGAGAGATCTATATCCATGAAAACAAAGAATATAACTTTTTCCCCAATGCCCATAGAATAGTCACAAAATTAACCATATGTGAGCCTAGAAATTTCTGTATAAATTCTAAAAAGTAATAATAACATAAATATTTTCTGATCACAATGCAAAAAATTAGAAACTAACAATTAATTTATGGAAAAAACAAGTAAAAAACAACATACCATTTGCTAACTAAACTTTCTATCTTAAACAATTCCGAAGTCAAAAAGGAAATTAGTAAGAAATCACAAAATATTGATAACAATACATATCAGATCTTCTTGTATACAGCCAGAGGTGCACAGGGAAAAATGTATAGTTTTCAATACTAAAAAAAAAAAAATTAAAAGTGAAAATAATTGAATCAGTTGGGTGCAGTGGCTCAAACCTGTAATCCTAGTACTATGGGAGGCCAAGGTGAAGGGATCTCCTGAGCCCACAGTTTCGAGATCAGCCTGGGCAACTTGGTGAGACCTCACATCTATAATAAATTTTTAAAAATTAGCCTGGTGTGGTAGCATATGCCTGTGGTTCTGGCTACTTGGAAGGCTGAAGCAGAAGGATCTCCTGAGCCCAACAGGTCAATGCTGGGATGGGTGTGAGTGTGCCACTGCACTCCAGCGTGGGCAATGGAGTGAGACTCCAACTCAAAAATAAAAAAAAGAAAAGAATTGAATCAAGTATTCAAAACAAGAAGTTATAAAAAGAACAACAAAATAAATCTAAGGAAGGCAGAAGGAAAACAGACTCTTAATGAAGACAAATGTGAATTTTTATTAAATTCAGGGAGAGAAAAATAGTAGGACTAATACATAAATTAAAAATCTGGTATTTATTTATTTGTATTATAAAGATGTGGGGTACAATTCAGGGTTAGATATACAAATGTTGATTATGCAGGTGCCCTTGCTGATGAGGTGTGCCCCTCCCTCCCCTAGCAGTTTTCCTCAGCTGCCAATCCCACTCCCCATCCCCTGACACTTTCCCACTACTGCTAATCGCTTTCTTATAGTATTATAACTGTTCAAGGTCTGCTTATGAGTGAGAACATACGATACTCTGTTCTTTGTTTCTGTGATAGATCACTGAGTATGATTGACTCTAAATCCATCCAAGTTACTGCCAAGTCCATAGGTTTATCCTTCATGACTGCATAATATTCCATTGTGTATATGTACCATATTTTTTTTATCCAGGCGAGTTTCAGTGGGCAAGATGGTTGGTTCCATGTTTTTGTTATTGTGAACAGAGCTGCAACAAACATACGTGTGCAGGTATCTTTTTTGTAGAATGAAAATCTGGTATTTCTTATGATGAGAAGGGCATTCACTCTGTAGTATTCTTTCCTGAAAACTATTTTCCTAATCTAATCATGGAAAATGTCAGATAAATACAGATTGAGGGACAATCTACAGAATACCTAACCAATACTCTTCAAACTGCCAGGGTCATGAACAGGGAAAGATTGCCAAGTTGCTGAGATCAGAGGAGACTAAGGAGAAACACTGACTAAATGCAATATGGGATTCTAGACTGGATCCTAGAACAGGAAAAGGATATTAGTGGAAAAATGGATAAAATCCAAATAAAGTTTGAGTTTCATTAATATAATTGTAGCAATATTAAATTCTTGGTTTTAAAAATGAACCAAGATTATGTAAGATGTCAGTTCACATAGGGGGGACACTGGATAAAAGATATATGAGAATTTTCTTTACTGTCTTTGCAACTTCTCTGTTAATCCAAATAATTCCAGAATAAAAAATCTGAAGCTTTAAAAAATCAAGGAAGATCTAGAAAATCTAAATAGAACTGTTAAAATGGACAAAATAAAATAATTACCAAAGGACTACATCCTCCAAATAAGCAAATGAAAACATATCAAGTTCTAAAGATTTTATTATATAAGGCAACTTTATCAAACATTTCAATAACTGATAGCTCCAATTCTAATTAAATTATTCTGATAACATTTAAAAATTTAAAAGGTACTCATTTTTTCCCATGAGGTTATAATTTTAAAAGCTTTTATCTTTTCCTTTCCAATTTTAATATGTGCATTTATTTTTATTTTCTAAATAATGCCAGATGGTACTTCCAGAATGGTAAGTGATACTCGTATAATAAGGGTCATCTTTGTCTTACTCCTTAATAAGAATATTTCTAATTATTTCCTTATTATACCTGGCACTTGCTATCTTGTCTATCACATTAACAACGAGCTACATTTCTTTTTATTTATTTATTTATTTATTATTTTGATATTGTGGGGTACAGTTAAGGGTTAGGTATACAAATATGCTTCATTCAGGCCCCCTTGTTGATAACAGGTGTCTCTCCATGCCCAGACAGACGTTTACTACCATTAGTCCCATCCCCCCCATAGTATCCCAGTCATTTTCTTATGGTAGTGTGTTGGATGATCAAGGTCCACTATATGAGTGAGAATATGTGAAACTCAAATCTTTGTTTCTGTGAGAGATCACTGAGTATTATAGACTCTAGCTCCATCCAGGTTGCTGCGAAATTCATGATTTTGTTCTTTTTTATGGCTGCATAGTATTCCATCATGTATATGTACCACATTTTTTAATCTAGTCCTCTTTTGATGGACAGCGTGGTTGGTTCTAGGTTCTTGCTATTGTGAACAATGCTGCGATAAACATTTGTGTGCAGGTATCTTTTTTATAGAGTGATTTGAGTTCTTCAGGGTATATTCCCAGTAGAGGGATTGCAGGGTCATATGGAAGGGTGATATTTAGAGCTTTTAGGAATCGCCACACTGTCTTCCACAGAGGTTGCACTAGTTTACACTCCCACCAACAGTGTAGGAGTGTTCCTTTTTCGCCACATACTCTCCAATGACTATTATTTTCTGAGTTATTGATAATTGCCATTCTGACTGGAGTTAGGTGGTATCTCAGTGTGGTATTGATTTGCATCTCCCTGATGATTAGTGAGGTTGAGCATTTCTTCATGTGTCTGTTGGCTGCTCGGATGTTTTCCTTTGTGAAGTGTCTGTTCATATCTTTTGCCCATTTTATAGTGGGGTTGCTTGTTTTTTTCTTTTCAGCATGTTTGAGTTCCTTGTAGATCCAAGATGTTAAGCCTTTATCAGACCTGGAATTGGCAAATACTTTTTCCCAGTCTGTAGACTGCCTCCCTGCTCTCTTGATGGTTTCTTTGACTTTGCAGAAGCTTGTCAGTTTAATGAGGTCCCACTTGTCTATCTCATCCCTTATGACCTGTGGGTTTCGAGTTTTGTTCAGGAATTGGATGCTAGTTCCAATTTCCATGAGGTTATGTCCTTCATTTTCTAAGATTCTTATGGTTTGAGGTTTTACATTTAGGTCTCTGATCCATTTGGAGTTAATTTTTGTGTATGGAGATAGATAGGGGTCCTGTTTCAATCTTCTGTATGTGGTCAGCCAGTTTTCCCAGCACCATTTACTGAATAGGTTCTCCTCTCCCCAGTGATAGGTGGTGGAGGCTTTGTCGAAGATGAGTTGGTTGAGAAATTGTGGTTTTGCTTCTGGGATCTCAATTCTATTCCATTGATCTATATGCCTGTTCCTATACCAATACCAAGCTGTTTTGATGATTGTAGCTTTATAGTAAAGTTTGAAGTCTGGTCATGTTGATACCACCTGCTTTGCTTTTTTTTGCTGAGGACTGTTCTGGCTATTCTTGGTTGTTTGTGTTTCCATATGAATTCTTGTGTTGTTTTTTCTAGGTCTGAGAAGAATGT
>NW_007233647.1:16030-22289 GCF_000164805.1 Carlito syrichta | reverse complement strand
GTTGATTCTTCCAATCCATGAGCATGGGATATTTTTCCACTTCTTTGTGTCATCTTTGATTTCTTTGAGCAGAGTTTTGTAGTTTTTATTGTAAAGGTCTTTCACGTCTCTGGTTAGGAAGATGCCAAGGTATTTCTTTTTTGTGTGTGGCTATTTTGAATGGAATTGTGCTTCTTATTTGGGTTTCTGTTTGTTTATTATTGTTGTAAACAAATGCGATTGTCTTTTGCACATTTATTTTATATCCTGAGACTTTCCCGAAGGTCTTTATCAGTGTAAGGAGGTTTTTGACAGATTCTCTTGGGTTTTCAAGGTACAGGATCATGTCATCTGTGAAGAGAGATAATTTGACTTCCTCTTTTCCTATTTGGATAGCCCTGACTGCCTTCTCTTCTCTGATCACTCTAGCCAGGACTTCCAATAATATATTGAACAGGAAGGGTGAGGGTGGGCATCCTTGTCTTGTTCCAGTTTTCAGGGGAAATGGTTCCAATTTTTGTCCGTTTAGGAGTATGCTGGCTGTAGGTTTCTCATAGATGGCTTTTACTACTTTGAGGTATGTTCCCTGTATGCCTAGATGTTCAAGGGTTTTTATCAAGAAGGGGTGCTGGATTTATTCATTTATTTATTTTGAGTTGGAGTCTCACTCTGTCGCCCAGACTGGAGTGCAGTGGCCGCTTCCGGCCACCACAGCCTCAACCTGCTGGGCTCTGGTGATCCTTTTGCCTCAGCCTTCCAAGTAGCCGGAATTACCGGCATGTGCTACCACACCCGGCTGATTTTTTGATTTATTGTAGAGATGAGGTCTCGCTGCCCAGGTGGGGCTCGAACCCACAGGCTCAGGCAATCCACTCACCTCAGCCTCCCAAAGGGTTGGGATTACAGGCTGAGCCACCGAGCCCAGCTGGGTGCTGGATTTTATCAAAAGCTTTTTCTGCATCTAATGATATAATCATGTGGATTTTGTTTTGACATCTGTTGATGTATTTAATTACATTTATTGTTTCACGAATGTTTAACCAGCCTTGCATCCCAGGGATGAAGCCTATTTGGTCATAATGGATGATTTTTGAGATGTGTTGTTGAATCCAGTTTGGTAGGATCTTGTTGAGAATTTTAGCGTCTATGTTCATCAAAGATATTGGCCTGTAGTTCTCTTTGTTTGTTGGATCTTTTCCTGGCCTGGGTATCAATGTGATGTTAGCTTCGTAAAATGATTTGGGAAGGGTTCCATCTTTCTCAGTCGACTGGAATAGCTTCAGTAGGATTGGAATCAGTTCCTCCTTAAATGTCTTGTAGAATTCTGCTGGAAAGCCATCTGGTCCAGGGCTTTATTTTTGTAGGTAGTTTTCTTATTATGCAGTCAATTTTCTTGATTGTTATTGGTCTATTTAGGTTCTCTGTTTCTTCTTGTTTCAACCTAGGTAGGTTGTGTGATGACAGAAAGTCCTCCATTTCCTTGAGGTTTTCAAGTTTGTTTCCATACAAGTGTACATAGTAGTCTCTGATGATCTTTTGTATTTCTTCAGGGTCAGATGTGACTTCATCTTTTGTGTTTCTGATTGTGCTTATTTGGGTTTTTTCTTTCTTTTTCTTGGTCAGCCTAGCTAGGGGACCATCGATCTTGTTTATCCTTTCGAAGAACCAGCTTTTTGTTTCATTGATTTTTTTTATATTGTCTTTTTGTCTTCTATGTCCTGGATTTGGGCTTTTATTTTGGTGATCTGGATTCTTCTGCTGAAATTAGGGTTTTTGTGGTCTTGCTTTTCCAGCTTCCTTAGGTGGTTTGTTAGGCTGTTAATTTGTGTTCCTTCCGTTTTCTTCAAGTGTGTTTGTAGGGATATAAATTCCCCTCTTACTACAGCTTTTAAGGCATCCCAGAGATTTTGGTAAGATGTTTCTTCATTTTTATTTGTTTCCAGGTATTTTTTGATCTCTGTTTTGATTTCATCATTGACCCAGGAGTTGTTTAGCATCATGCTGTTTAGTGTCCATGTCTTTGTGGGTTTTGGGGGGACCTTGTTGGTGTTAATGTTTATTTTTATTCCACTGTGGTCCGAGAAGGTGCATGGTAGAATTTTGGTCCTTTTAAATTTGTTTATGCTTGATTTATGGCCAATTATGTGTTCGATCTTGGAATACATTCCATGTAGTGATGAGTAGAATGTGTATTCTGTGGTCTTTGGATGGAGTGTTCTGTAGGTATCAGTTAAGTCCATTTGGTCCAGAGTCACATTGAGGTTCCGGATCTCATTGTTGCTTTTTTGTCCTGATGATATGTCTAGGGTTGTGAGTGGGGTGTTAAAGTCCCCAGTTATGATGGTGTTAGGTTCAATATCCTTCTTTAGTTTTCCTAGGAGTTACCTTATAAAAGTTGGTGCACCTATGTTAGGTTCATATATGTTTAGGATAGATATTTCTTGTTGATGGAGTGAACCTTTTATCATTATGTAGTGGCCCTCTGTATCTTTTTAAATTTTTGATAGCTTAAATGGTATTTTGTCTGAAATTAGGATCACGACTCCTCCTTTCTTTGGTGTTCCATACGCCTGAAAATTTGTTTCCCATCCTCTACTTTGAGTCTGTGCATGTCCTTTCTCGTGAGGTGGGTCTCTTGAAGGCAGTATATTGTTGCCTGGTGATATTTTATCTGTTTTGCCATTCTATGTCTTTTCAGTGGTGCATTTAGTCCATTCACATTCAGGCTAATAATTGAAATGTGAGTTCGTCCCTATCATAGAGTTCTTTTAGAGTTGTTCTTCCACTTGGTTTATTGTCTTTCTTTTGTTCTGGGGGTTGGTTCATGTGTATTTTACTCTTTTTCCTGTACTCTTTTGAATAACGTTGTTCTTTTTTCCCCCTTTTCTTCTGTGTTTAGTACTTTCTTGAGTGTTTCATGTAGAGGTGGTTTGGTGGTGGCGTAAGTTCTTAGGGATTGGATATCTGGGAAAGGTTTTAATTCTCCCTTGCTGATGAAGCTTAATCTGGTTGGGTAGATTATTCTTGGTTGAAATTGTTTATCTTTTAGGACTTTGAAGATAGGGCTCCAAGCTCTCCTAGCCTGCAGGGATTCTGTAGATAAATCTGCTGCTATTCTAGTTGGTTTTCCCTGATAGGTGATCTGGCCTTTTTCTCTTGCTGCCTTTAGGATTTTTTCTTTTATGTCTACTTTGTTTAGGCAAATTAGTGTGTGTCTAGGAGTTGGTTTTCTCATTTGTTGTCTTGCAGGGGTTCTCTGAATCTCTTGTGTTTGAGTTTTTGCATCATTGATTAGATAAGGGACGTTTTCTTGAATGTTCTCATGGAAGATTTGTTCCAGTGCGGTCTCTGTCTCTCTTTCTGCCTCAGGAAGACCAATTCCTCTTAGGTTCGGTCTCTTGAAGTAATTGCTCATCTCTTGAAGGTTTTGTTCTGTCTTTTTGAGCTTGTTTTCTGTGTTTTTGAGAGTTTGGGTTATTTCTATATTTTGGTCCTCAAGCTCTGAGATTCTTTCTTTTGCCTGGGTAATTCTGCTTTCCATGCTTATCAGTTTGTTATTTATTTCATTCACAGTATTCTTTATTACTGTTATATCAGATATCAGCTCCTTCCAATTTTCTTCTTGAGTCTCCTCAATTTTTTAAAATCTTTCCATTAATGTCTTGATATCTAGGTTTGTAGTTTGAGAACAGTCATTCTGGGGGCTCTTTATTGCATTCCAAAGTCAGTTTTCTCAGTGTCTGCCCGCTGTGGAGTCTGGGAGAGACCCATATTCTTCTTTTGGTTTTTCTTCATTTGTGTAGATTTTTCTCTTTTCTCTTAGTGGCTAAAGTCCCTTGAGCTCTAATCTCCAGCCTCTCTTCTCTGTTTTTGTGCAGACAGCTAGCCTGCTGCCTGGAAGATCTGTGACTTGTCTCTGTTTGGCGTAAGTGAGGGACTTTGTCTCCTATTTAACAACATCACCATGGGAACCAAGGTGGAGGCTCTGATGGGTGGGCGGGGCGATGCAAATCTGCCTTGAAAATGGGGAGGTGGTAGTTTTACTTTCACTTTTAGGGATGCTCGTGTGGGTCTCTAGGTGGGACCAGCTGCACAGCTGGGTACTGGATCCAGGGTGCCACCAGCAGGCTGGGGTGGAGGAGAGGGTCAGGGGTTCCCTCCTCTGGAGCTGGAAGCCTCCGATCAGCACCTTACACAAGCTTCCTTACACAAGCTTTCGTTCACACGCTGAGTGCCTCAGCCAGGGTGAGCCTGGGGCTCCAGATCACCAAAGCTCCAGAGGGCAGGTGGTGGTTCTGGGTCCCTCACAGGGTACTTCTGCCAGAAATGGGAATGGTATCTGTGAGGGGCAGGCCCCCAGAGCCTCCCTGGGTGACTGGCAGCTTGGTGCTGGGTGCTGGTCGTGACAATGTAGCCAGGGAGGGAGCTGGGATCCGGGATTTGGGATTCCCCAGCCGACTGGAGTTACATATAGTGGAGCAGCCACTGCCAGGCCACAATATCTGGCCCTGCATGGGACCAAAGGTCCCCGGGCTTCGTACCAGTGCGGCTGGTGGTGGGCAGGGGGTTGCAGGAAGAAAAGTAAGAGTCTTTTTGGGAACTCACGTTCAGAGAGTCTCACGGATCCACCTATGCCGTCGCCATCTTCAGGAGTCCCCCTACATGTCTTTTTTTAAAGAATTGTTCAGATTAGATTTAAAATTTTATGAGAAATTTGGGTCTCAATAAAAATTATCATGTAGAATTTCTTTCTTTAGCAATTAATGCTGAGAATTGTATTCTTATTGTCTTTTTGAATCATAATCTATGTTTGTAATAAATACCACTTGGGTATAGCATGTTATTCTTTCAAGATACTGCTGTAATCTGTTCACTAATCTTTTTGTTAAGTGTTGTCCAATAATATTTATAATACATTTGTCTTTAGTGTGTGTGTGTGTGTGTGTGTGTGTGTGTCTTTGTGTTTATTGGGCTTTGCTGTCAAGGTCATAGTAGCTTCAGATTTGGAGATAAGGTCCCACTAAGGTGATAAGAAATTCTGTTCATAGTCTCCTTCTTCTTTCTGTCTAGTGAGAAATCTCCAGATTCTGCAGCACAGTATGAAATGGCACCACATGGTAAGTGACTTTCTATAAGGACATTAATGTAACTGAAATCTCTTAAAAAATAATTTTTCCTTGTCTTCATTACAAGAATGTTACAATTAATGTTTAAAGTACAGGTCTGGTACAGTGGCTCATGCCTGTAATCCCAGCACTTTGGGAGGCTGAGACTGGAGGATTGCTTGAGCCCAAGAGTTCAAGATGAACCTGGACAACATAGTGAGACCTTATCTCCACAATAAAAAAGTTAACCTGGTGTATTGGCGCCTATCTGTAGTCTCAGCTACTCAGGAGGCTGAGGCAAAAGGATCACCTGAACCCAAGAGGTTGAGGCTGCAGTAAGCCATGACTATACCCCTGGGTGACAGAGTAAGACCCCGACTAAAAAGTAAAACATAAAAAAAAGATACAATTAATAAATAAAATACATGTGTGGGAGTAGAAGGGGAAGAAAGGGCAATTGGCAATTTGGTTAAAAATTATTTTTACTTTGTTCTTCCCTGCTGAATCATGTTCTTGCTCACTCTCCTATGCCCCTGGGAAGAACCTTCAGTACTAATTCAAAAGGATAAAAGTTTTTACCCATCCTACTGTTGATCTCATCCACCTTCCATCGACTTACTGGTCTCTGTAATAGACTCCCCACTCATACCCCTCCTTTAGGCATCACTGTGGAAACCCTTCCCATCAAACCAAATTCCTCCCCACCTCCCTCTGACTGAATGACATAATGTCCTTGTTTGTGAGTCACTCTACTTTGCATTTTTCCTTTTCCCTTTATTTCATTCTGCTTTGTTTTCATGGCCTTTGAGCAGATTTCTTGTTCTCCATCGCTTGAGGGCAGAGATTGTGATTATTCATTTTTGTGTTCTCCGCTGTGTGGAGCATAGTATTGTATTAGTGGGTATTCATTCAGTCTTTTTAAAAAATTGTATTAGAATCCAAAACCTTAGTCGGGCTTGGTGGCTCAGCCTGTAATCCCATGCCTTTGGTAGGCTGAGGTGAGTGGATTGCCTGAGCCCGCGGGTTCGAGACCCGCCTGGGCAGCGAGACCTCATCTCTACAATAAATAAAAAAATCAGCTGGGTGTAGTAGCGCATGCCTGTAATTCCAGCTATTTGGAAGGCTGAGGCGGAAGGATCACTGGAGCCCAGCAGGTTGAGCCTGCGGTGGCCGGG
>NW_007233647.1:0-15882 GCF_000164805.1 Carlito syrichta | reverse complement strand
CAGACTGGAGTGCAGTGGCCACTCCTGGCCACTGCAGCCTCGACCTGCTGGGCTCTGGCAGTCCTTCCACCTCAACCTTCCAAGTAGCTGGAACTACAGGCACGTGCTACCATGCCCGGCTCATTTTGATTTATTGTAGAGATGAGGTCTCAGCAAGTTGCCCAGGCCGATCTCGAACCCGCAGGCTCAGGCGATCCCCTCACCTCAGCCTCCCAGGCGCAGGATTACAGGCTGAGCCACCGAGCCTGGCTAATATTGCACTCTTACCATAAGAACATATATAATCTTCTACTCTCAGAAGAATGGACCAGTGTAGACATTAAAACTTTTGCAGACTGCTTCCTCAAGATTCCTAGGTCGAAGTCCCAGTAATTAAATTAAAGCATTCATGACATTTGGTGGGCAAATTAACTTTTTCCAGCTATGAGGATAGCTGTCAATAAAACCACATTTTATCAAGCAGAACTGCCTTAAACCTTTCTTATTTTTTATAGCTCATAGAGTCAGAAACATGTAGTTTAGCGTTTCAATCACTCATACATTCATTTATTCAACAAGTATTTATTGAGCATCTGTTATGTGTTAAATGTTGTGCTATTCTTTTGAGACATAGAGAAGGAATAATACTCAAACATTAGCCTCAAATTGATTGCAGTCTAATGGGAGAAATGTTTTTTAAGTCAGTAGTGAGAAATTATTGTAAGTTATCAGAAAGCTACAGTACTCAGGAAGCGATAGAAGCCGACTTGGAGGGACCCTCAAATGCGATTTTGGGTCAGAGAAGATTTGAGCTGAACCTTTAAGGATGAGTTGAGTGCCTTAATGAAGGTGTAGTACATTCTAGGAAGAGGAATGGCATTAGGAAAGAAAAAGTAACATATCTTTGTAGAGTTGTAGATTTTAGGTATGGTTCCCCAAGAGGCAGACTCTAAGATGAAGTTTACTGGCTGTATTCCTGGGATCAATGCTTGGGGATTAGGGGAGGAGGCAAGGTGAAAGAAGCAGGACTGAGTACAGAAATGCAGTTGCAAAAATACTCCTATAGGGAGCTCTGGAACTGGGATGACCTTTCAGAGTTGACTCTCTTTGAGGCAAAGGACTTGGTCTTTATTTTCCTCCCATCAAGTGGTCATCAGATGTAGATTGCCCCCCAGTGAGGAGACATGGTCTTAGGTGAGGAGGCTCTTTGACTAAGGGAATTCTCAGAGAATCTTAGAGCTGTCAGCTGCCAACACTCCCAGCAGCTTTGGAAAGAGTGTTTCAGTCCTACAGTAGAGAGAGTTGGCCTAAACTGTCCTATAGCATCCACCTGTGACAACAGGTATATCTAGAAAGGAGGCTATTTGAGGAAAAGAAGGAGTTGTGGATAGAGAGGGAGGCACAGACTCAATCATGAAAGCTCCTTTGAGCTTTGCTAGAAAGTTCAAAACTGTGGGGACTTACTGAATCAAGAGAGTAAATCCAACAGATTTATAGATGCTGAAACATAAAAAGACTCAGTATAAGTAATAGCAGAGCATTGGCTGTTGGGAACCCCTGCACATGGTCAAATGGGCTTGTGTTTCAAAATAAAATAAAATAAACACAGTGGAGATCTTCCATGACAAGTAGCTGGACCTTGACAGTGACGCTCCCCTAGGGAACTGAGTTCCCCATCAGCAGTATTGTCGGGGCCACTACCCACTGGGTCAGAAGTAATGACCAGTAGGATGGAGACAAGAAATCATGACATGGACAAACAAAAAGGGAAAAATGTTTTCCCCAATTCCTCAGCCAGCTACAACCACCAAAGATATAAAGACAGGGAAGATGAGAAAGGGAATAGGGATAGGGAGCTGTGAAAGAGGGAGATCTCTTTCTTATTCCAAAAACAGTAAAAATAGCTAAAATTTGTATAGCATGTAACTTGTTATGCATGTGCTTTATTTATTAATTTTTTTTTTTAGTTGGAGTCCCACTCGGTCGCCCAGGCTGGAGTGCAGTGGCACACTCACAACCACCCCAGCATTGACTTGTTGGGCTCAGGGCTATCCTTCCACTTCAGCCTTCCAAGCAGTTGGAACTACAGGTGCGTGCTAGCACATCCAGCTAATTTTTTGATGTATTGTGGAGATGAGGTCTCACCAAGTTGCCCAGGTTGTTCTTGAACCTGTGGGTTCAGGCAGTCCCCTCACCTCGCCCTCCCAAAGTGCTGGGATGAAATGCTTGAGCCACTGCACCTGGCCTAGGCATGTGCTTTAAATGAATAACTTACTTAACCCTCACAACAGCCCAAGGGGTAAGCACTACTTTGCAAATTAGGAAACTTGTGGTCACATAGCTACCAAATGGCAGAGCTAGGATATAAGCTCATGGAGCAAGGTCCAAGCTATATTGTCTCTGCCCTAATACAAAAATTCTTTCCTGGGGATAAAGGAAAACTTTTGAACAAATTATGAAGTTAAAGATTTTAATCAACAGAATTAAATATTGGTAATAAAGATGAGACACTTCATAACCAAAAGAGATGGAAAATTCATGGAATCAGAATAGCCAATATGGGAAACAACTGTCTAGCAGGGAAAGGTAGGGCAAGGAAGTTGGCAAAAAAGAGGGACTGAGTATAGTGGCAGCAGTTACAGGAAAAAGCAGAATGATGTTCTACGTGCATACCTTAGACGCTGAGACATCTCAGTCAAAAGAGTGTTATTAACACTTCTATGTCTGCATATTCTATTGCTAGAAGAAAGCACAGAAACCAGTAACAACTGTAGATTCCATGGATGGGAACTAGGAAATGGGAGCTGGGATGGGAGAAGGCTTGGAGACATTGTTTACTGTTTATCCTGTTGTTCTTACTACACAAGTACATGCATTACTTTTTAAAAAAAATGTTTAAATAAATGGAGCATAAAACTTTAAGGGTTCACTCAGAGAGATGGTTCAATAAATAAACCAAGTTTCATTGCTGGATTAAATTAGGTATCTATGCCTAAATTTACAGTCTATCTCTTGCCTTGTGAAGGGGTTATTTACTGTCTACATTTGTGAATGGCCCTCACCCTCAAGTCTTCTATTTAATATTAATTTTTAGCATTAATTTTTATATTATTAAGTCATTTATCTTTGTCTCTAAGCCACCTAAAATCCCTGTTTATTTTTCTAGTGTGGGAAGGGGTCTTAATTGATCAAATAAATAGAAAAAAAGATGTCTTTCTCTGTAGATTTGAAAGAATTGTAAAGCAAAGATTTGCCATCAGTAAGAGTCAACCATACTACATTTTGATCTAGTGGAATATATACACCATTAGAAAAATAGAATAGTCCAAACACAGTCATTGCCAATAGAATGGTAAGGAGTTTATTGAAAATATAAAGTATACAGAAGATTTAGAAAGCCCAAAGAGTTAATTTATGGTATTCTAATTACAGAAACAAGTTTATTAAATCCATCAGTTTGTCTCAAAACCATAACAAGAATTGGTGGACCAACGGCAAACATGTGGTCCCAAGAAGGTAAAATCTGCACTACCATTTTAGATTCTTAATTTGTTTTTCAGCAACAGAGTCTACATTTCCCTTGGCTGTGGAAAAAATCAAGTCCAGCAACCCAGTCACATTAAAGAGAATGGCACAAACTTAGGTTGGAAGTAGGAGTTGTATATATAAAAAAAGGAAAGTAGTCAGATAGTTCTTGGGAACAATACAAAAACTTGTTTGATGTAAATAAAGGTTGGATTTTGAGTCTAAGCTGAGTTCTTGCTTAGCTTGAGCTGGACCACTCAAGGTGAAGCAGGACTAGCAGGATGGAAGAGCCTTCAAGGAAAGGCACATTCTAGATGAGGATTATCAAGGTATAAAAGAATGATTCAAGGACAGCCGGGCTCGGTGGCTCAGCCTGTAATCCCGCGCTTTGGGAGACTGAGGTGAGTGGATTGCCTGAGCCTGCAGGTTCGAGACCCGCCTGGGCAACTTAGTGAAACCTCATCTCCACAATAAATAAAAAATTAGCCGGGCATGGTAGCTCACACCTGTAGTTCCGGCTACTTGGAAGGCTGAGGCGGAAGGATTGCTGGAGCCCAGCAGGTCAAGGCTGTGGTGGCCAGGAGCGGCCACTGCACTTCAGTCTGGGTGACAGAGTGAGATTCCAACTCAAAAAAAAAAAAAAAAGAATGAATCAAGGACAATGAGCTACTATCATAGGTCGATGAGCAGTTCTCACTACAACACAGTCCCAGCTGCTAAGTCCTAGAAAGGTCAAGGAGAGCAAAACAATTATCAACTGTAAGTGATGAAAGTCAGTCGTGTCACCCATGACTTTAACTATAAAGTGAGAGCACCTTTTGTGCAGACCCCAGCTCTCTTGATAATGAGGATCAACGACCATGGGACTACATTAGCAAACACTAGTAGCAGAATCAATGCCTTTGACAGGTAACAGAGGTTGCAGCAGCAGCAGCTTTTGACTTAGCAGCGATAGGCACTGCCATCACATCAAATTACACCAGTAAAGGACTTACCACTAATTTTATACTACTACAGATAGCTCAGATATATAATACAAAATTCTTTTTATCCATCCATTTATTTCTTTTTCAAAAATGCATTGACTACTTTTAGCTACACTTTCAGAAGAATTTTGTAATATGCTTGTCAAAATGTTTCTAGAATTTATTTTGGAATTTTGATTAGAAGAACTAAATTTATAGATTAATTTATGGGTAATTTACTTCTTTAGAGTATTGTCTTGTCATCAGGAACATGGTTTTTGTTAATTGCCCCTTACTTTGATTCTTCAGTAAAGTTTGTTTTTAATTCATGAAGACTTTATTCAATTTATTTGGAAGCATTTTATAATTTTATAAATTGTATTGAGTATTGTGGGGGTCCAGCCCCACAAGGGTCGTGAGGTTTCCTGAAGGAGAGGTGGATAGGCAAAAGATGAACATATTATACTCAGACACCTGCTTCCTGAACAGATTACAATTTAATGTTAGTTAACACAGAGCTTTTATACCATTCATAAAGGGGCAAAACAAAGGAAATTCCGACACGTACATATGTTTTAAAAGTTACCATCTAGTGGTCTTAGCAACAAACAAACCAAGATCCCTATAAACATTCAGACAACGAGTCTTATTCATAAAGCCAGAGATGATAGTTTTAGTCCAAAGTCCCAAATTACAATCCTTGCAATGTCTCAAGAAGGTTTCCAAGTGTACATTTCTTCATGTGTCAGGAGTTTTCCCATCTGGGGCTTCTATGACCTTCAGAGCCTTGTAATCACCTCTCTTGTCCAGATGTCTTTGTTACTTTTCTCTTATCCTGCAGTGCTTGTTTCTAAAGAGAACTCAAAAGAAGCTTTTAGTAATGTCTCCCAGGCCCCCAAGGTTGCTTTCTGTCTTTAGCTAATTTGTCATAAAAGTGTCTGATTAGTATATTATGAGTTCAGTGAAAACCCACTCTTT
Organism: Carlito syrichta; assembly: GCF_000164805.1. Taxonomy (NCBI): domain Eukaryota; kingdom Metazoa; phylum Chordata; class Mammalia; order Primates; family Tarsiidae; genus Carlito; species Carlito syrichta. The sequence continues at coordinate 10,435 of NW_007233647.1, read as the reverse complement.
AAATGTTAACTTAGAGTTTTAATTATTGAATTAAGTAAAAACCTTAACGATAATCTTTATCCTAAGTCAGTGAAAACAGTATTATAAATCACCTACATAACTCCTAGATAAGTGTTAGAACTTATAATGAATTCATAATGAACTTACTATAAACTTGTGCTTCTAAAAAACCTTATGTCTAAACACTAAACTGCATAATTCTAAATCAAATAAGGAGTGAATATACTCATATCATTTTTCACTCAAGCAATATCTAGTAACCTATAACCAAGTGAAAGAAAGCATTCTTGATGTGCTTCAGAGTTTAACCCTTGCATATATTAGAAAAGGCCAAGCGGCATAGTGGGAAAATGGAAAAATGAACCATGACATTTCCAGGTTAGCTGTGAGTACTTCGCATAAACATACCATTTTCTTCTTCCACAACTGCACAGAATTTCTTCAGCCATACCAACAGCAAAGATAGAAGACAGAAGGGCCTCAGCTGCCCGGCCTCGCTTTGCGGCCGGGGGTCCTCAGCACACCTGGACTTTGTCAATCAGGCGGGCCTCCGAGGCTGGCTCCCAACAGAGTATAGAATATATGTTTTGCAAATATACACACACACACACATATTTCTCAGTATATGGTTTGTCTTGTTTTTCTTAATGGTGTCTTTTGAAAAGCAAAAGTTTTCAGTTTTTATCAAGTCTGATTCATTATTTTCTGCTTTTGTGAGCTATGGTTTTGGTGCTGTATCTACAAAAACTATGCCTAACCAAAGGTGACTAAGATTTTATCCTATGGTTTCTCATAAGTGGTTTATGGTTTTAGTTCTTACATTTATATCTATCACCCAATTTGAATTTTTTGTGTAGATGTGAGGTAAAGGCATAAATTTGTCTTTTTTGCATATAAACGTTTATTGTCCCATTCTTATGTTTTTTAACATATCGTAGCATTGACCAGCCCAGTTTCTAACTTTAAGAGCTTAAGCTCTTAACTCTTAACTTTAAGAGCTTGTGAAGTAGATACATGTATGATCAAATATAAATGCATTTTTAGTCTTACAGAAGTAGTATGCTCTCATTTTTTAAATTCATGCAAGAGGAATGAGTAAAAACATCACTATCTTAAAAATTACCATGTATATATCCATTATGACTGGTGGAAAATCTGATGGTGGTCTGATTCTCTAGCTTTGATACCTATTTTCTTTCTCTAGAAGCCTTTAAGATTTATCTTTATCTTTGGCAAACTGAAATTTTATAATAATATGTCTTGGTGTATTTTTTAAATTCAAATATACTAGGCACTCACTCATGTTTTTAAGTTTTTAAAAATCTGAACCTGTTTCCAATAATGATTATATCAATTTACCTTCCAGCATCCAAAGGTTCCCTTTTCTTCACACCTTCTCCAAAACTTATCTCTTGTTTGGCTTTTTTAAAATAGCCATCCTAACAGCTATGAGGTGATATCTCACTGTGGTTTTGATTTGCTTTTCCATGATGATTAGTGATTTGAGCAACTTTTCAGGAACCTGTTGGCCATATTTATGTCTTATTTAGAAAAATGTTTATTCAGGTCCTTGGCTCATTTTTAAATTGGGGCATCTGGTTTTTGTTTTATATTTTACTGTTGAGTTGTATGAGCTCCTTATACATTTTGGATATTAACCCTTTATCAGATTTACGGTTTACAAATATTTTCTCCCATTCCATAAGTTGCCTATTTTTATTTTGTTGATCATTCCTTTTGCTATGCAGAAGATTTTTAGTTTAATGTAGTCCCAGTTGTTTACTTTTGCTTTTGTTGCCTGTGCTTCTGGTATCATATACAAAAAAGTCATTGCCAAGAACAGTGTAAAGGAGATTTTCCCCCCTAGTTTCAGGTCCTACTTAATCCATTCCAAGTCAACATCATTATTGAAGAGACTATCCATTGTCCATTGTAAATTCTTGGCTCCCTTTCAAAGATTAGTTGACTGTATAATAATGAGTTTATTTCTGAGCTCTGTATTCCATTCCATTTGTCCATGTGTATATTTTTAGGTCCATACAATTTTAATTACTTTTCCTTCCTATTATAGCTTGATATCAGGAAGTATGGTATTGTTCCTCTTTCTCAAGATCTTCAGCTACTTGAGGTCTAGTTTTCCAGTTTCTCGGAAAAAAAAGATTGATGATCTTTATTTATTGTTTTTTTATTTTTTTGAGTTGGAGTCTTACTCTGTCGCCCAGACTAAAGTGCAGTGGCCACTCCCGGCCACCGCAGCCTCAACCTGCTGGGCTCCGACGATCCTTCCGCCTCAGCCTTTCAGGTAGCCGGAACTACAGGCGAGCGCCACCACGCCAAGCTAATTTTTGATTTATTGTAGAGATGAGGTCTTGCCAAGTTGTCCAGGTGGGTCTTGAACCCGTGGGCTCAGGCAAATCCACTCACCACAGCCTCCCAAAGTGCAGGATTACGGGCTGAGCTGCCGAACCCAGCTTGTTGATCTTTTAAATGGAATCCCTTTAACTATCACCTTTAAAGGTTACACATTCATATAAGACAGCTGTACCCTGACCTGTAGTAATTCTCATTCTACAGTGTGAGTTTAGTCACTCTTTATTAAGATCTGATTTAAGTTGTCCTGCTGGCATTTTTTTTTCTTGAGTTGGAATTTCACTCTATCACCTAGGCTAGAGAATAGTGGCATGATCATGGCTCACTGCAACCTTGAACTCCTGGGCTCAAGCAATTCTCCTGCCTCAGCCTCCCTAGTAGCTGGGACTACAGGCATGCATCACCATCTCTGGCTAATTTTTTTATTTTTTATTTTTTATGGAGACAAAATCTCACTGTGTTGCCTAGGCTGGTAACCAGCTTCTGGGCTCAAGCAGTCCTCTTGCCTCGATTTCCCAAATGATTGAGATTACAGACATGAGGCACCGCGCCTAGCCTCTGCTGGCATTTTTAAAGTAGATTTCACACTGAGTGGATTGGACATTTATGGTGATATACAGAAGTGCACCTGGTAAAGAGTACTCCTGACAAGACGCTGCCTGGAAATGCTAATTAAATAAGCACAGTGGTTGACTACGAAAGCCTCCATTTAGGCAAACATGCTATTGTGGGCTTAAATGACAGTTTTTCTGGTTTCAACATGTCTGTGAACTTGAGCTTATTTTCCAGTTGATTTGATTCCTTCAGTCTCTAAAATGGACAACTACACATGCTGTTATGAGCCTCATTGGTCTGTAATCACTAATCTTTTTCTTTTCCCCCATGGTACTTAGGAGTTTTTAGCTACCACCCTCGTAGATGTATACTCAGACCTGCTCAGTAATCATTCCATGATTCTGGCCATGAACGCCAGGTATGGTAAGCTATAATGCTTTCTTATTTTACTAATTGAATATCCTTAACATGTTATAACTTTTTAAAAAATCATAATTGTAAAAAATAAAAATCACTCCAAATTCCACTGTCCTAATTTAGCCACTATTATTTCTTCCTCATACTCTTTTCCAATCCTTCTGTATTACATAGACAGATAGATCATCTTTTGGTTCTTGATGGGCATCTCATTTGTCATCAGTTTGAAGATGCATCCTAATGTCAGAAATATTAAAATGTGAAAAACATATTATCATTAACTAGAGACAGTTTGCCAGTCCTGTTGTCAAATGCCAGAGTTTTAGCCAAGATGTGGTTGCTTACTGCACAGAAAGACAATCACTGAGACAGCAAGTATTGCCATGAAGAAAGCTGTTTAGTATAAGTGATGACAGCAGGAGACAGGAGACAAATCTTAATTTATCTCCCCAACCGACAAAAATGAGAGGTTTATGCAGCAGGGAAGAAATTAGGGTGGGGTGAGGAAGAAGAGTTAGTCAGTAGGTGGTTGGAACTGAGGGATAAGTCTGGTAACTCCTTGTCTGGATGTGGTGACATAGTAGTTCTAATTACTTCTGAGAGGCCTGCCAGTTTCCTGAGAAAGAGACTCAGATAGGACAAATATAAGTTTCACACTTTAAGACCAGGGGAGTCAATTTCTACAATTATTCAAAGAACTGTAATCATTGGTTCTAAGGGGAGTTGGACTGGTTTCAGTCAATGATTCAACTGTCTAAAGCTTAGCTTGGCTTTGTGAACTTAACTGGAAATGTAACTACTCTTTGCATTATTATGTTTATGGAAAATATGTTCTGGTTTCTAAATAGCTATTTATAGATAATATTTTAAAAGAAATGAATTATTTTATATTTAAAGCATTGTCTTTTTTTTTTTTTTTTTTTTTGCTTTGGAGTCTCACTCTGTCGCCCAGACTGGAGTGCAGTGGCCGCTCCCAGTCACTGCAGCCTCGACCTGCTGGGCTCAGGCGTTCCTTCCGCCTCAGACTTTCAAGTAGCTGGAACTACAGGCACATGCTACCACACCTGGCTAATTTTATTTTATTTTAATTTAATTTTATTTTATTTTATTGTAGAGATGAGGTCTCGCCAATTTGCACAGGCAGATCTCGAACCTGTGGGCTCAGGCAATCCACTCACCTCAGCCTCCCAAAGCACAGGATTACAGGCTGAGCCACCGAGCTCGGCCAGCATTGTCATTTTTAAGAAGATATTTAAGACTCGTGTCGTATCCACCAAAAACTAGATCTCATTTTCTCTTATCTCTAAGAAAAAGGCACTAATGTTGGATTACGTTTTGTCCTCATTAATTTATCAGTTATACATTTTTCTTATCAGCTTTATGGATCCCTTACTGCAATTTGAATCTCAATTGAAGATAATAGAGTCATCCTTTAAAATGATAGTTGCCATGCCAAGTCTTGATGAAGTGAAAAAAATGGGCAACAGTGAAAACATTGAAGACCTAGAGGTAAAATGTTTCTTCTTTGAATCATGATCTGCATGTTCTACGTCACTGCAGTCCTGCAGAATGTATCTCAGCAGGTCATAATCTTTGCTGTCGTTCTCTTCACTCTTTTTAGTGACTATTTCTGGCACTAATCTATAGCTCTGGACTCTGTGGATTCTATAACCCATAGGATCTTAATGAATTGTATAGAATTTATTGGAACAAATGGGTGAAGATGTTTTGGTTAATTAGTATAACAAGGAAGGTAGCTTACTGGCAAGAAGCTCAAAGAAGGGAATAGAACCAGACAAAGGTGGAAGTAGGATGAGTCCCACAGGAAGCTTAGCAAACATCTGTGGTCTCTATTTCTTCAGCACTGCTACGCAGTGAACTTACTCTATAAACTGGAGAAGCAGTTCACGGCATATGGTACTGGGTGAGTTCTCATCAGTATAGCCACCTTTCTCCTTTCTTACCTTCAGCTTATGGAAAAAACGTAGGACACTCAGATACAAAACTATAGACACTAGGTAAAATTTAACTAAGGCTGGCTGATTGGTTGTGCAACTCTTCTGTATTTCAGAATTTGTACCAAAATATTTTATACTTATTTGAGGAGACGCTTCAGATTTTAGTATCTAATGATTTCTACAAACTACAGATATTAAAGGTAAAGGGGTAATAAACAGTTTTGTTTTCTTGTCATAAATAGACAAAGAGTTCCCTATGTTTCACTTGTTTTTCATTTGCCTTATTTGCAACATCTTCAAGTATTTAGTGGCTGAAAATTTATCTTTACCACTCCCCACCACCTAACTGAGGAGTGAAATTACTCTCAAAATGAAACCACTTCCCTGGGTTTGAATTATAGGAGCATACTTTTTGGAACTCGATTTTAAGGGGACAGCATCAACAGACACTTGAGAAACCAAGTCTTATGTGGTGATGTATGGTGAAAACAATATGGAGCGGCAGAAGATAGTATTACTTCTTTCTTATAAATTCTGATTAAAGGGTATTCAGTATTCATGGATATTACTGTATCTAAGGAAGGCCTAATGACTTCCCAAAACCTTACTTTTCACAACCAAGACTCTCTGCATTTTTAATGTCCCAGCCAGACACAGAAGACTTCTCTGGATGTCTTCTGGTCTTTAATTTTGCATTCATTGTATGCTAACATCTGAGACCAACTATCTGGAAGGACTGAGAAAACAGTCTGACTTACCCTACTAGGAGCATCTATGAGTTGTGCAAATCATAAATACATCCAAATAAAGAGGCAGGATTGGTATCTTTAATGACAAGAAATGTGAAAGAAAAGAAAATGTGCTGAATTAGTGCCTGATTTGAGCCAAAAGTTTTTTGTGCATTTAAAAAATGTTATCCTCACAACTCTTCACAGTGGTTATCACTGCCCATCTCTTCATGCCTATCATGCTTTTTTAACCATCCCATTGATAGCTTCCATTTATTGAGCATTTACTCCATGTCAGGCACTAAACTGAAATATATGGTTGTCTCACTTGATCCTTAAGATTACCCTCTCAGTAACTTACTCTTATTTCTTCCATTTTTCAGCTAAGAAAATGGAAACTGAGAGAGGAGCAATAATATGTGCAATGCTAATGTGTGGAGGGAGCTACTCTAGTTTGGGAACCTTTTGCTCAGCTACTGTGTTCTGATAATCATCATGCCCCCAACTCCCTTAATTCTCAAAGAGAACTGAAACTCTTGAAAAGAAAAAGGCAGAGAGTGACCACTCTGAGATTTGGAAACTCTTCCACCTTAGGAAATAGACTTCAGAATAGTTCTCACAGTAGGAACAAGGCAAGGGGAAGGGATTGGTCAACTGTTGGCATAAATGGAGTGTACCCCAATTGACTACCTCAGGTGGTCTTTAATGGTGGTGAGCATGTGAGGCATGTGTGGTGTTCTTCAAGGTTGTCAATATATCCCTGCCTCTGAAGATTAAGAACAAATAGAAGGTACAAAAAGATTTAAATCAACATTTGCAAGAGCTTTCTAACCAACCTGCCTACAGTAATGTACTCTCCAACCGTGAGCCAGAATTATATTTCCGGGTGGTGAATTTGCAGATGAGTACTGGAAAAAGATGACATTTTAGGATCTGGTTTCCATTCTTAAAAGCTGAAAAGCATATTCTGTGATTTAAAAATAAAAGGGAGAAAACATGCTTTGAAATAAAAAAAGGAAGCCAGGCAGCTGATAATCACATCAAGGCCTTGTGCTAAACTTTTCACAATGCCTAACAAAGTGGCTATTTAGTGAATATTAACAAACACTTTTTGAATAGAATTAAATAAAATAAAACCCAGATGCAGTTACTATAGTAGATGAAGTAGTATACTAGATGCTTGCTAGAAACAGTACTATAAAATACTACTTCTACTGATTCTAACAACTGCATTTCTGTAGTGTTGCTTGCCATGTCTTGGGTTTTGAGACAAGCATTGGTGAAGTTGGACCCTAAGAGGAGGGGACTTTGGGAAATGGAGATTCTATGGTTCTAGGATGATTCTTATGTTTGCAACAGGAAATGATCAAGTGGATGAGTGAAAACTCCTATCTGCAAGAGAGAATAATGGTGATCATCAGCGGGGTGTTAAACTTTGCATCCAGGAAAGTCAGGGACTATGTAAGTCACAGTGCAATTTTACTACCTGATTCTAATGACTACATTTCTTATAGTGTTGCTTTCCATGTCTTGGGTTTTGAGAGCACTTGATGCCTACTTGGGATTATTGTGCAGGTAGGCTGTTGGGGTCGCAGAAAAAGAGTCAGTATCTGACATGACTTTGTGTCAATCAGAGCAGTTTCTCAAACAATAGGTTCAGATGCAGTATTCTCTACATTAATAGACATGTGTCTCATACCAGGTTCTTGCTGAGTCTCTATATTCTCCTCTGTGGACCACGGTCAATGTTATTCATAATTTTATAAATTCTTCCATCCTTTCTTTCCTTCTCACTTCTACTTTTTCTAAAATATTTTGAAAAATATTATTAATTTATTTTAAGTGTATACAAGTAACTCTCAAGTACTTTCTTTGCAAAACATGCTAGAAATAGAGCATGATTATTCCTTTACAATCCTCTTTACCCCAGCCGTGTCCTGAGCTATGTCAGCATGATGTACATCCTGACAAACTGCTTTCTATGCAGACACCCAAATGTACATGGACACAATGAGATTTTATTACTTATTGTTTCTTTACTAAAGTTAGATCATTTTTACATATAGTTCTGCAACTTGCTTTTTTCACTGAACAATATGTCCTACATATATTTTCAAGTCAGATTCATTGATTTATTTATTCTTTTAAACATAGTATATATCCCATAGTTTTGATATATTACGATCTTTTTGGTATATTATGACGTATTTTCAGTTGATGAATACTGAGATTTTTTTTGTACTTCAAGCAATACAAAATGGTCATCTTTCTGCCAATATGTGAGCACGTACCTAGAGATACTTAGAGAGATAATGGTCAGATCAAAAGGTATGATATGTTAAAGTTTAGTAATGCAAAAGTGTCCTCCAATTTGCATTCTTACAACTATTTGGAGTGCCCGTTCTTCACACCTTCACAAACAAGGTGTTATAAGATGTTTTAAATTTTGTCTTCCATATAGAGAACAAGTAGGTATATCATAATTGCCAATATTGACTGAGTTTGTCTGTACTTTGGCTGACATTGTCTCCTACCTTCTCAGAAATCTTTCACTATCTATGAATATTTCTTTCTTTGAGATACTCTATATTCAGCCCCCTTTCCCAGCTCACTCTTTACAGTGATTTTTAAACATAAACTAATTGCTTTCCTGATTGCCTGGGTCACTTCATGAGGAGATAAAAGTAAGGGGAATCGGAAACATGCATTCATGATACTATTTTTACATATCTACATTCTACAACTTGTATAGTCTCCAGACATACTGAAATGAAAAACCCAGGTTAGCCTTATAATATATCTGAATTTTTACTATGCGACATAATATAATTTACTTACATGGGAGAATTCAATCCATGATGTTCTTTGCATCAAGCTGATTCACTATTTTAGTGTTTCAGTGTCCAAAAGAGAGATTAAGTGGCTTATTTAAATCCTCTGATTCTCTGATCTAGGAAGTCGCTCCTCTCTATACTTCTAAAATGGCTTAAGTTATCTATTCAAGTGTCTAGAATACTCATCATCGAAAATTTTTCAAGTGAGATTTGAGATTAAGTGCAGTTTGCCTTTTAAGCCTGTTTTTGACAGTTTCTGGCATGCATTATATACTCAACAAGCATTTAATGCTAACTGCTTGACTAGGGCCTATTCACCTGCTTCTCTCTTCCTTTACATATGTATGTGTGTATATATATTCTAGAGAGTTCCACTCTAGTAGAAGGTAAGACAGTATGGAATGTTGTCTTCTATCACCTCTTCTTCGTCTGTCTTCCCTTTACTGTAGTAGGGTTCATTCTCCCTTGCATGCATCCCACCCTTCCACTGTGAAGGAACAAATATATAAATTCACTTGTATAGCAGAAGGCTCTCATAAATTGCTGAGAGTTCCTAGCTAAAACTGAGATTTATTTGAGAAACTAAGCAAGATAACCTCTTACTTTGTTCTGCAGTGTTCACCAAATGCCACCAGGTGGAAATATATCAGCATTTTCCAGAGCATTGAAAATAGAATCAGCCAGCTGACTGTAGTCAGCTCACTAAGTTAGCTTTTTCTTTGTCTTGTAAAGATGACCAAATCAGACAAATTAATGAGAAGGGCCAGATATATCAAGCAAAAACAATTTAAAAAATACTGTTAACAAATTAAGATCTGAGATTTCCACAAACCTAGTCTGTGTATCTCTGTACCTGACACATCATAATCATTGAATATTTCTTCTACCCTTCTCTAAGTACAACTGCCTATTTTATTCTCCAGGACTGTTCCTACATTGCATAAATGTTATTCTTTGTAATCACTCTAACCTAGGTCTTCCAGAGTGTCAGAAACTCTCATTCCAACTATCATTTGTATTCTGTCAGAAATATTTTTAAGGTGACAATTGTGTTACACAACCCATGTGCTCATCAGAGTAGAGAAACTCATATACTCAAATAATATTTGTTCCTACCATTAAACTATTAAATTTTCTTTTTTTAATAATCAATATTTTTTATTATGATATTGTGGGATACAGTTAAGGGTTAGGTATACAAATACATTTCGTTCAGGCACCCTTGTTGATAAGAGGTGTTTCCCTGTCTACAGACAGATATTTACTACTATTAATCCCATCTCCCCCCCCCATAGTTTCCCATTACTGTCAGGCATTTTTTTTAATATCAATATTTTTAATTTTGATACTGTGGGATACAGTTAAGGGTTAAGTATACAAATATGCTTCGTTCAGGCACCCTTATTGATAAGGGGTATCTCCCCGTCCCCAGATATTGACTACTGTTAATCCCACCTCCCTCCCCTTCCCCCCTCCATGGTTTCCCACCACTGTCAGTCATTTTCTTATAGTGTTACAATGGATGTTCAAGGTCCGCTATATGAGTGAGAACATGTGATACTCAGATCTTTGT
>NW_007233646.1:5777-9344 GCF_000164805.1 Carlito syrichta | reverse complement strand
AAGTAATAAAAAATATAAGTAATACATAAACAATATATAAATAATTTATATAAGTAAAATTATATAAGTAATAAAGAAAATAATATCTCATTGCAGTCTTGCTTTAACTGCAGTCAAGTCAGACACATTAGCAGAGATTGTCTGATTAAGCAAGGTATAGCTAAATTACATGGCACACTGTCACCATTTATTGGGTCTACTTGACGAAAACCTTTGAGTTCCAACTGCCAAAAAGGCTTTCATTAAGCTAGAGAATGCCTATCTAAATTTCATAAAAATGGTAATCCTTTAAATCAACAACAAGTCACCCCTGGGAGTACCGGACTGAACTTGTGTTCCTCCACCACAACAATATTAACTCCGAACATTCTGGTAACACCAATTCCTGTGGGAGAAGGGCCCTCTCCCAGAAGGAATAATGGGTGTAATATTAGGCAGGACTTCCTTGTATTTACAAGGAATTTCCATTATTCCTGGAGTGGTGGATTCGGATTACACAGGGGAAATCCAGGTGCTTGTTGCTCCCCCTAACAAAACTGTGCAGTTTAACAAAGGTCAGAAAATAGCCCAGTTGCTGCTCCTGCCTTATCATAAAACAGGTAAAATTAACTAACCTGCCTAGAGGTAACTCTGAATTTGACTCTAGCGATGTTTTTTTTTTTTTTTTGGCTCAGGAGGTTACTAACCCTAAACCTCTATATATACAAGGAGTTAAGATTAAAGACTTATTGGACACCGGAGCCGATGTTTCCTGCATTGCCAGGAAAATTAGCCTGCTTCTTGGTTTACTCAAAAAGCTCCTTTAGGACTCATAGGCATTGGCTGAGTACCCTCAGTAGCCAATAGCTCTAAAAATTTTAAATTAGACAAATGAGACTTCAAAAACTTTTTGCCCATATGGTATTCCATCTATCCCCTTTATATTATGGGGAAGAGATATTCTTGCTCAAATAAGCATGCATTTATATAGCCCTAATGATAACGCTTCAGCACAAATACTGTAGATGGGCTATGAACACTTTACGGGACTTGGCAAAGACGACAGTTAATGCAGGAACCTGTCCAAGTTAATGAAAAGACAAATTAAGCTGGTATTAAATCCATTGTTCCCAAGACCCTATTACCTGGAAAGCCGAAAAACCGGTTTGGCTGGAATAATAGCCCATGCCCTTAGAAAATCAAAGGCAGTCAAAACACTAGTTTTACAACAATTAAAGACTGGTCATATAGAGCCTTCTACTAACACCCCTGAATGGCAACCACTAGCCCTGAAAACACTCCTAAGTTTTGCAATTAAGAAAAAAATCTGGTATACGGAGTCTTCTACAGGATTTAAGAGCTAATAACACTACTATGGGAGCCATGGAAAGTTACAGCCTGGATTGCTATGCCTGTTAACTTTAATATTATAGTTATTGATTTACAGAATTGTTTCTTTACTATACCTTTAAGCCCAGAGGACTGTAAACAATTTACATTCAGTTTACTCTCTGAGAATTCAAAAACTTTTGTTCCAGCTCCAGGAGGAGTCAACTCTCCAGGACTGAGACCTAACATACTATGACAAATGGCTGTAACTCGTTTTCTCAGTTTTGGAAAATTGTCTTATTTGCATATAACTGTAGATACATTTTCTCATGTTATTTTAGCTTCAGTAAAAACTGGAAGAAGCCTACAAGGACGTGGTAAAACATTTATTCTTTTGCTTTTCACAGCTAGGTATGCCAGAGCAACTGAAAACCAACAACGGTCCTGCATATACATCTAAATCTTTCCAGCAATTTTACTCTTAATTTAATATTTCTCATTCCACAGAAATTCCCTACAATCCACAAGGTCAAGCCATAGTTGAAAGAGTTCACCAAACTTTAAAAAATCAATTAAGTTATAAGAGGGGAGTTCAAGTATAGCTCTCCTCATCACATCTTGAATCACACCTTATTTGTTATTAATCATTTAAATTAGGACTCTTCAGGTTATTCAGCTATGACTAGACATTGAGATCCAGAAGAAAGTATAAAACCTCTGATAAAATGGAAGTCTTCTTGCAGGGAAAGGGGAGAGCCTGCTTTATTTCGTGCTCAAGTCAAACTTGTCACCAATCATAATTTTTCTTATGAAGGACATTCCAACTCACTCCCTATTTGTTTTTATAACAATTCTGCTTTTAATAATTACCAGCCTTCTTGCTTAATGTCTACCTTTAAGTCTCTGAGTACAGAAAGTCCTTATCAGGACAATATCAAGGACGGTTGGTGGCTGGAGATGTTAATGCCTGGAGGAACCGCCCCTAACCATGCGACTAGAGCTTCATCACCTCTCAGAGTACCTGCTTGCTCCTTCGATGATACAGAAAAGGACTGGTCACTCATACGGCGAGATGCTGGCTTCCCGAAATGGAGAGACTGTGCTTATAACTCTAAGGTGGACTATCCTGTACCCGGTGAAAAATTATATATTAGTGACTGGGGTTTTAATGGCTCTACACTTGCCACAGCTAGAAGGCACCTGCATGGATGGGCTACACCCATGTTTCTAAGTTCTCTATCCTCTAATCATTCATTAGAGACTCAGCTTTATTGATTGTTTGCAGCAACAGGTCCTGTAAAACTTTATTGTCCTCAATCCTGTTTTACAACCTTTTTACAGGCTTGTGTTGATTCCCCATATGTTTTGTTAGCTGCTAATGCTAATTCTATTTACTCGGATATATAATTTGCAGCAACAGGTCCTGTAAAACTTTATTGTCCTCAATCCTGTTTTACAACCTTTTTACAGGCTTGTGTTGATTCGCCATATGTTTTGTTAACTGCTAATGCTAATTCTATTTACTCGGTAATATATAATTTCGGTCATTTTGAAATTAATTGTGAAAATTGTACTTTGTCTAATTGTATTATTGGTAACCCATATCAAGTATTTCTCTTAAAGTATCCTTCTAACGTTTTTGTGCCTGTTCAATTACCGGAATGGTGGTATTCTTCTCCAGGTACTTATATTTTAGAACAAGCCACAGCAATGTTAAATAGGCCTTGTAGGTTTGTTGCAGCTTTAATCTTGGGAATTTCTGCACTAATTTCTATTATAGGATCTGTGGCCACTTCTGCAACTGCTTTAGTACAGGAAGTGCATACAGATGATCATGTGAATGATTTATCTCAAAATGTTAGCTTAGCTTTATTTACTCAAGAGCAGATATATAAAGGTATTATTGATAGGTTGAACACTTTAGAATCAGCATTAGTATATATAGGAAATGAGATACAACACGTTAAGGTTCAGATGTCTGTAGCTTGTCATGCTCAATTTAAATGGATTTGTGTTACACCTTTGCCATATGATAGTCAGAATGTCTGTTGGACAGATGTTCAGAAACATCTTATGGGAGTTTGGCAGTCTTCTAATTTTTCTTTAATCATTCAACAGTTGCATAGTCAGATTACTGCTATTTCTCAGGCACATCTCTCCTCACTTTCATTTTCTCAACTAGCATCTAGATTTACTTCTTCCCTTTCTCAGTTTGTGGCTTCCAATTCTGTTTGGAATCTGATCTATAATTTCATTGCT
>NW_007233646.1:0-5475 GCF_000164805.1 Carlito syrichta | reverse complement strand
TGTTTAACGTATGTTTTTAATAAAAAAGGGGGAAATGTTGGGAGCCAACATCTATAGCTAAATGGCTGAGGCCTGTAAATGACCATCTGGAAGATCGCCTCTGACATACGATATCAGATATACCTATGATATTGGCGTGTGATTAGTGACCGGTGTGCATACATGGCAGTAAAACTTCTAATTAAATCTCTATACACCTGAAGGAAAGTTGCACAGCAGAATTATTTTATATGACCTTGTCCTTTTTAAGTTGTACTTCTTTCTACATATTTTTAAACTTCTATTTCCTGGTAGACTGGTTAGTCAGCTCTTGTTCCCAAAGGCGGTTTCCTAGGATTAACTGTCCCAGCATCTTGCAGAGTGAAGCAGGAAGCTGGGTAATGGAGGTCATCATATAAAGGAAACTACACGTCATATTACTAAGGAAGTATGAAGAATCTTCCTTAAATGAGTCCTCAATCCCAAAAACTACAGGCCGTCTACCTAAGACGTAATCACGAATCAGGTTTTTGAAGTAGGGATCTGGGTAATGGTAGTCCTCACTTAAAGGAAACTTCACTGCCTATTGCTAAGTAAGAATAAGAAATCTGCGTTTCTAGGTCCTCAATCCCAAAAATCTACAGAGCATCTTGGAAAGTTCTAAATAAAATCAGATTTTCGAAGCAGGATGTATCTAATGAGAGTCCTAATATACAGCAATATACACAGCCCCTTGCCAAGGAAGAAAAAGAATCGGGGTTATAGCAGTCCTAAGTCCTTAAAATCAACAGGCCATCTGCTGTGGGTTAAACAAGAATCAGGGTTTAGAAGCTGGAACATAGGTAACAGCAGTTCTTATATGCAGAATCTATATGATCTCTATCTAAGGAGAAATAAGAAACCTCTCTTATATGGTTCCTCCATCACAATACCTATATGACTTCTTTCTAATGGCAAAACAAGAATCAGTGTTTCCAAACAGGATTCTGGGGAAAGGGAGTCCTCATATACTGGACATTACACGGCCCCGTGGTAAAGAAGAATAAGGAATCTGTGATACCCTAGTCCACAATCCAAAAAATTCTCAGGGCATCTTGCTGCGGTATAAAAAAGAATCAAGGCTTCGAGCTCGTCTCATGTTTCAGAGATATTTGGCTTGTGGGTATTGTGAATCAGTCATTTAAAGACACCAGCAACATTCTGGTCCTCTTGACAGTTTTAATCGGATATCTGGTTGTACAAATCACTTAAGTTCCTCGGGACAATTAAGGCCAGATTCCCGAAAAAAATGTATCATATTACCGTATTTGGATGTAACTTTGGTCTTAAGATGAACTTGGTAATTCTTAAATGTCCGTTTGTACTTTATTTGTAAAGGGTCTGAGGGTTTTGCAGTTGCAAAAAATTTAGTACGAATAATTAAAATGTAACCAAGATCCATGGCTTCCACGTCCCTAGGAATCATCTGGGCATCTGCATTTTGTACACAGAGTTTTGGAATCTACATGGACAGGGAAATTCAGGGCATCTTGGTGAGAATGGAAAGGGAATCCACTCCTTGGAGTTCTCAATCGACTAAATCTACAAAGTCTCTTGATAAGGTTAATCAGCAATCTGGGCCTCTATGTCGCCACATTTTTAGTTAGTCTTTTGAAAAGGGACCAGGAATCTTGGGTTCCAATACCTCAACAACTTTATGGGAGTCTTTCTTTTGATATCCAAGCAACTCGAATTCTAGGTCACCAGGAAATATCTTGGCATCTTGCTGAGAATGAAGCAGGAATTTCAGTAATGGGAGTCCTCATATACAGAACAATACACGACTTGTTGCTATGAAAGAACAAAGAATCATGGTTACACGAAGCCCCCATCCCAAAAAAGCTACAGACTGTCTTGCTAAGAGATAACCACCATTCAGGTTTTGGGAGTAGGAATCTGGATAATGGGAGTCCTCATATACAGAAAACTGCACTGTCTATTGCTAAAGGAGAATAAGGAATCTGGTTTACACATGTCCTCCATCCCATTAGAACTTCGGTGTTTCTTGCTAAGGGCTAAACACGAATTTGGGTTTTTGAAGCATAAACTAGGGAAATGAAATGCTCATACACAGGCGAATGCACTGACTTTTCCTAAGAAAGAATAAGGAAAGTGGGTGACATGTTTTCTCAATTCCCCCCCAAAATACGGTGTCTTCCTAGGATCTAAACCAGAATCAAGCTTTCAATGCATGTATCTCTGAACAGGAGTACTCATATACTGGTAACTGCACGTCTGTCTAAAAAAAGGAATCTGGATTATATGAGTCCTCAGTCCTAAAAATCTACAGGACATCTTGCTGAGCCGAAATAAGAATCAGGGATTCGAGGCATGAATGTGGGTAATAGAAATCCTCATATACAGTAAACTACATGGCCTCTTTATAATAAAAGCAAGAAATCTGTTTTCCACGGTTCCTTTATCAAAAAATGTACATGAATTCTTACTAAGGGCTAAACAAGAATCAGGGTTTTGAAACAGGAATCAAGGGAAAGGGAGTCCTCACATACAGGACACGGCATGGACTCCAACTAAGTATGAATAAAGAATCGTTGTACGTGCCCAAAATCCAAAAAATTCCCAATTGTCTGCTATGGGACAAACAAGAAACAGATCTTCGAGCTCCCCAAAAGTTTCAGAACAATTTAGTATTCGGATATTATGAATCAGTCATTTAAGAACTCCAACAACCTTCTGGTCCTCTTAAAGGTTGTAAATGGTATTAGGCATTCCAAGTCCGTTAGGTTCCTCAGAACAACAAAGGCCAGATTCCAGGACAAAAAGAATCTTCTTGCCATATTTCGATGCAACTGTGATCTCAAGGTGAACCCTGTAATCCTTCCCCTTCCGTGTCTCTTTTTATTTTGAGAAGGGACAAGGGTTTTGCACTTGCCAAATGGTTACTACATACTTTTAATGGTAACCAGGAATCATTAAATTCACAAACCTAGGAAACTTCTGGACATCTGTCTTTTGATATACTGAATTTGGAATACAAATCAACAGGAAAAATCAGGGCATCTTACTGAGAATTAAAAGGAAATCCGGTTCTAGGAGTTCTCATTTTCTGGAATCTACAGGGTCTTTTGATAAGGTTTAATCAGCAATCTGGGCTTCTGGGTCCCTATATTTTCAAAACTACTTGTTCCCTGGATATGCTAAGTCAGTCATTACAGAACCTAAGGATGTTTCTGGTACTCTTGTTAGTTGTAATCAAGGATTTGTCCCTAGAAATCCTTTTTTTTCCTGGGACCATTTACGAACTTAATCATATTTTCCAGAATCAAAAGGTATATTGGTACAAAATTCCTCAAAGTACAAAAAATTCTTGTGGGTGGGCAGGTAGGAATTGGTGTTTTGGGTTTGGAATATTCCACATTTTGGGAAGGTCTTGTGAAGGGGAACCAGGAATCTTGGATTCCAGTTCCCAATGTGTATTATGTGCGTCTTTCTCTTGATATCCAAAAAATTGGAATTCTCTGTCATCAGGAACTGTCTCGGCATCCTGCAGAGTGAAGCAGTAAACTGTGTAATGGAGGTCGTCCTATACAGGAAACTACACGTCATATTGCTAAGGAAGTATAAGGAATCTTCCTTATATGAGTCCTCAATCCCAAAACATTTAGGCCGTCTTCCTAAGACGTATTCACGAATCAGATTTTGTAGTAGGAATCCGGGTAATGGGAGTCCTCACAAACAGGAAACTTCACTGCCTATTGCTTACTAAGAATAAGGAATCTGCGTTACTTGGGTTCTCAATCCCAAAAAAGCTTAAGGAATCTTGCTATGGGCTAAACTCCAATCATGGTGTTTTCGAGAATGAATCTGGAAAATGGAGTAATTATTTACAGGCAACTACATGACCTTTTGCTAAGAAAGAATAAGGAATCAGGGTTACACGAGTCCTCAATCCCAAAAATCTACAGAGCATCTTGGAAAGTTCTAAAAGAATCAGAGTTTCGAAACAGGATGTATCTAATGAGAGTCCTCATATTCAGGAAATACACAGCACCTTGCCAAGGAAGAAAAAGAATTGGGGTTATGCCAGTTCTCAGTCCTTAAAATCAACTGGCAATCTGCTGTGGGCTAAACAAGAATCAAGGTTTAGAAGCTGGTACATAGGTAATAGCAGTCCTCATATGCAGAATCTACATGATCTCTAGCTAAGGAGAACTAAGAAACCTCTTTTACATGGTTCGTACATCACAATAGCTACATGACATCTTGATAATGGCAGAACAAGAATCAGGGTTTCCAAACAGGATTCTGGGTAACAGGAGTACTCATATACAGGACATCACACAGCCCCTCGGTAAAGATGAGTAAGGAATCTGTAATACACTAGTCCACAATCTGAAAAATTCTCCAGGTGTCTTGTTGCCGCATAAACAAGAATCAAGGCTTCAAGCTCGTCTCATGTTTCAGTGATATTTCGCTTGTGGGTGTTATGAATCAGTCATTTCAGGACTCCAGCAACATTCTGGTCCTCTTGAGAGTTGTAATCGGATATCTGGTTGTACAAATCCCTTAAGTTTCTCGGGACAATTAAGGCCATATTCCTGGAAAAAAATGTATCATATTGCCATATTTGGATGTAACTTTGGTCTTAAGATGAACTTGGTAATCCTTAAATTTCCATTTGCACTTTATTTGTAAAGGGGCCGAGGGTTTTGCAGTTGCCAAATATTTAGAACGAATTATTAAAATGTAACCAGGATCCATGGATACCACATGCCTAGGAATCATCTGGGCATCTGCATTTTTGTACACAGAGTTTTGGAATCCACATGGACAGGGAAATTCAGGGCATCTTGCTGAGAAAGGAAAGAGAATCCGGTTCTTGGAGTTCTCAATCGCCTAAATCTACAAAGTCTCTTGGTAAGGTTTAATCAGCAATCTGGGCTTCTATGTCGTCACATTTTTAGTGAGTCTTTTGAAAAGCAACCAGTGATCTTGGGTTCCAACTCCTCAACTACTTTATGGGAGTCTTTCTCTTGATATCCAAGCAACTGGAATTCTAGGTCACCAGGAAATATCTTGGCGTCTTGCTGAGAATGAAGCAGGAATTTCAGTTTGGGAGTTCTCATATACATAACACTACATGACTTCTTGATACGGAAGAACAAGAAATCTTGTTTACACGAGGGCTCCATCCCAAAAAGCGTCAGACCGTCTTGCTAAGAGATAACCACCATTCAGGTTTTGGGTAGAAATCTGGATAATGGGAGTCCTCATATACAGAACACTGCACTGTCTCTTGCTAAAGAAGAATAAGGAATCTGGTTTACACGTGTCCTCCACCCCAATAAAACTTCTGGGTTTCTTGCTAAGGGCTAAACATCAATTTGGGTTTTTGAAGCATAAACTAGGGAAATGAAATTCTCATATACAGGCAATTGCACTGACTTTTCCTAGAAAGAATAAGGAATGTGGGTGACATGTTTTCTCAATCTCCAA
>NW_007233645.1:0-8080 GCF_000164805.1 Carlito syrichta | reverse complement strand
GGCAAATCAGCTAGTTACTTAGCTAACTAATCAGCTTCCAACTCAGCTATCTGGTCAGCTAACTAGTGGGCTCACTTGCTTTCCATCAAGTCAGCTAACTAGTCAGCTCGCTTGCATGCCAACCTGTCAGCAAACTAGTCGGCTTGCTCACCAGCCAACAGGTCAACAAACTTGTCAGCTCACTCGCAGGACAACTCAGCTAACTAATCGGGTTCCTTGCCAGCCAACTAGTTAAGTAAGATCATGGGTCAGCTCGCTCACCAGTTAAGGCAGCTCACCTGTCGGCTCACTGTCCAGCCGACCATTTAAGTTGGCTACCGGTCAGCTCAATAGCTGGTTGACTAGTTAAGTCTTCTGAGCTGTTGGCTCACATGCCAGCTGACTAAATTCAGCTGACCAGTGAGTTCAAATGCTGCCGACTAATTAAGTCAGCTGACCAGTAGGCTTACTCGTTGCCTGACTAGTTACATCAGCTGACAAGTCAGCTCACTCACCGGCCAACTAGTTAAGTCAGCTGACAAGTCAGATGACTCACCAGTCATCTAGTTAATTCAGCTCACTGGGCTCACTCAGGCCGACTAGTTAAATCAGCTAACTGGTCAGTCTACCAGATGGCCAACTAGTTGAGTCAGCTAACCAATCATCTGACTAATCGGCCAACTTGTCAGCTGATATATTACCTCAGCTAATTAGTCAGCTGACTAGTTCGGACAGCTAACTAGATTGCCAACTAGTCGGATGACTAGTTAGTTCAAACCGGCATGGCAACTAGTTAACCTAGCTAACTGGCAAACTCGTCAGTCAAATAGTTTACCCAGCTAACTAGTTGGCTGACTAATCGGCCAACTTGTTAAGCCAGCTAACAAATCGGCTGAGTAGTCAGCCAATGTGTTAAACCAGCTAATTTGTCAACCAACTACTCAGCCAAAAAATTATTTCACCTAGTTAACGTGTTAACCAACTAGACAAGTCAGCTAATATACTCGTTTACCAACTAGCTAAAAAAGTTAGCTAACTCATTAACCAACTCGTTAAATCAGTTAGCTATCTGGTTAGCCAACTAGTTAAGTCAGTTAACTAAGTCTGCTGGCTAAACAGCGGGCTAGCTAAATAAGCTAGCTAAGTCTGCTAGCTCACTAATTAGCTAGCAATTTAAGTCAGCTACTTAAATCTGCTACATAACTAGTTAGCTAATTAGTTACATCAGCTAGTTATTCAGCTAGTTAAATAGTTAGCTACATATTTCATTCAGGTAGTTAAGTCATCTAGCTAACTAGTGAAGTCAGCAAGTAAATTCAGCTACCTAAGTAGTTAAGTCAGCTAGCTAAGTCTACTAGTTAAAACAGATTTCTAATTTAGTCAGGTGCTTAAAACAGCTAGCTAGCTAGTTAGCAAACAGTTTAAGTCAGCTGGTTGAGTCAGGTAGCTAGTTAACTGAAGGGTTAAGTCAGCTGGTTGAGTCAGCTAGCTAGCTAGTTAGCAAATTGGTTGAGTCAGATGGAAGAGTAGGCTAGTTAGCGAGTTAGCTAACGAGTTAAGTCAACTGGATGAGTCAGATAGCTAGCTAGTTAGCTAACAAGTTATGTAAGCTGGTTGAGTCAGCTAGTTAGCTTGTGAGCCAAGGAGTTAAGTCAGATAATTAAGAAAGCTAGCAAGCACGTTAGATAATGAGTAAGCTAACTAGTTAGCCAGCGGACTAGCTAGTTAAGTCACCTAGTTAAGTCAACTCGCTAGTCAGCAGGTTAGCTAGCTATTTAGGTAAAGACAGCTGGCAAGTCAGCGTCCTATGTATATAGGTAGCTAGTTAAGTCAGCTTGTTAGACATTCGGCATCTATTTATGTCAGTTAGTTAAGTCAGCTGGCTATCCAGCTTTATAGCTAGGTAGCTAGTTAGTTAAGTCTATTGGCTAGCCAATTGGCTACTTCGTTAAGTCAGTTTTTTAAGTCATCTGGCTAGGCTGCTGGCTAACTAGGTAGATAGGCAATCAAGTCAGCTGACTAGCCAGCTGGCTAGCTAGTTAAGTCAGTTAGTTAAGTCAGCTGGCTAGCCAGCTTGCTAGCTTGGTTACTAGCTAGTTTTGTCAGCTGTATAGCCAGCTGGCTTGATAGTTAAGTCACCTAGTTAAGTCAGGTGACTAGCCCGCTCTCTAGCTAGGTAGCTTGTTATTTATTCAGCTGGCTACATTGCTGGCTAGATACTTCAGCTGGAAAACCAGGTGGCTAGCTTTGTAGCAAGCTTCTTAATTCACCTGGCTAGAAAGCAGGCCAGCAGTTAAGACAGCTGGTTAAGCCAGCTGGCTAGCTAGGTAGGGACCTAGTTAAGTCAGTTTGCTAGCCAGCTGGCTAGCTATTTAAGTGAGCTAGTTAAGTCAGCTGGCTAGCCAATTGGATAACTAGTTAATTCAGCTAGTTTAGTCATCTGGCTGGCCAGATGCCTAGCTCATTAATCAACTAGTTAAGTCACCTGACTAACCATCTGGCTAGCTATTTAAGTCACCTCATTAAGTCTTTTGGCTAGCCAGCTCGCTAGCTAGTTGAAAAGCTACTTAAGTCAGATGGCTAGACAGCTATACAATTGGCTAACTACTTATATGAGCTAGTTATTTCAGCTGGCTAGGTAGGTAGCTAGCTAATTAAGTCAGCTAGTGAAGTCAGATAGATAAGTCAGTTAGCTAGTAATATATCTAGCTAGGTATCTAGCTAGTTGCTTCAGCTAGTAAAGTCAGCTGCCTAGCTGGGTAGCTAATTAGTTAAATCAGCTGGCTAGTCAGCTAGCTGTCTAGTTAGGTCTCCTAGTTAAGTCAGCTTGCTAGATGACTGGATAGCTAGGTAGTTAGATAGTTAAGTCAACTGGCAAGCATGCAGAATACATATGTAGCTAACTAGTTAAGTCAGCTGGCTAGCCACCTGGCTAGCTAGTGATGTCTGCTAGTTAAATCAGCTAGTTAGACAGCAGGCTAAAGAATCAAGTCACCTAGTTGAGTCAGCTGGCTAGCCAGCTGGCTAGCTGGTTAAATCTGCTAGTTAATACAAGTGGCTATCCATCTTCTAGCTAACTAGCTAGCCAGTTAAGTCAGCTGGCTAGAAGGTGGCTAGCTGGTTACGTCAGCTAGTTAAGTCAGCTGGATAGCCATCTGGATACGTAAGTAGCTAGCTCCTTAAGTCAGCTGGCTAGAGGGCTGGCTAGCTAGGTAATTCAGTGAGTTAAGTGAGCTCTTAACCGGCTGTCTAGCTAGGTGGCTACAAGTTAAGCCAGACGGCTAGCCAGGTGGCTAGCTGGTTACATCAGCTAGTTAAGTCAGCTGGCTAGCCATCTGAATACGTAAGTAGCTAGCTCCTTAAGTCAGCTGGCTAGAGGCCTGGTTAGCTATGCAATTCAGCGAGTTAAGTGAGCTCTTAACTGGCTGTCTAGCTAGGTGGCTTCAAGTTAAGCCAGACGGCTAGCCAGATGGCTGTCTAGTTAAGTCAGCTAGTTAAGTCAGCTGGTTAGCCAGCAGGCTAGGTAGGTGTCTGGCAAGTTAAGCCTGCTGTTTAGCAGGCTGCTCAGGTAGCCTAGTTAAATCGGCTGGCTAGCCAGCTGACCAGCAGGGTTGCTAGCCAGTTAAACCGGATGGCTATTTGACTGTCTAGCCAGCCGATTGGCTTTTTAAGCTGGCTGGCTAACCAACTTGCCAGCCCGCTAGCAAGCTAGCCAGCTGCCTAGCTGGCTAGCCAGCCATGTAGCTAGCCAGTTAAGCCATCTGGCTAGTCATCTAGCCAACCAGGTAGCAAGGTAATTAAGTCAGCTGTCTATCCTACTAGCCAGCCAAATACCTCCTCAGCTAGTTAATTAAGCTAGCTAGCCAGCTATCTAGTTAAGTCAGCTAACTAGTCAAGTTAGCTAGAAAATAACTAGCCAGTTAGCTAGCTAGTTAAGTCAGCTGGCTAGACAGCTAGACAGTTTGTTTGTTAGCTAGTTATGTCAGGTAGATAGCCAGCTAGCTAGTCAAGTCAACTAGCAAATCAGCTAGTTACTTAGCTATCTAGTCGGCTAGCATATCAGCTAGCTGGTCAGCTAATTAGTGGGCTCACTCACTTTCCATCAAGTTAGCTAACTAGACGGCTCCCTCGCCTGCCTACCACTCAGCAAATTATTTGGCTCACTCACCAGCCAACACTTCAAGTAACTTGCCAGCTCACTCGCAAGCCAACAGTACAGCTAACTAGTTGCCTTGCTCACCAGCCGAGTAGATAAGTCAGCTCACAAGTGGACTCCATCACTGAACGAATAGTTAAGGCAGTTCACCCATTGGCTGACTCGCCGGCCAATTAGTTAAGACGGCTGACCGGTCAGCTCATTCGCCGGCCGACTTGTCAATTCTTCTGACAAGTCTGCTCACTCACCAGATGATTAAATTCTGCTGACCAGGAAACGCACTCACCAGACTATTAGTTAAGTCAGCTGACCAGTCTGCTCATGGGCAGGATGACTAGATAAGTCAACTCACCTGTCAGCCCACTCGCAGGCTGACTAGTTAAGTCAGCTAAATGGTCTGCCAACCAGCCGGCCAACTATATTAGTCAGCTAACCAATCGACTGACTAGTCGACCAACTTGTAAACAGACAAGTTATCTCAGCTAACAAGTTGGCCGACAATTTAGGTCAGCTAACTAGTCGGCCAAATAGTCTGCAGTCTAGTTTGGTCAGCAAACAAGAAGGCAACAAGTTAAACATGCTAACTAGTGCACCAACTCGTTAGTCAACTAGTTAACCTAGCTAACTAGTCAGCCAACTACTCGGCCGACTTGTTAGGTCAGCTAACAAGTCGGCCGAGGAGTCAACCAACGTGTTAAACCAGCTAAGTAGTACACCTACTCAACCAAAAATTAAAGTCACCTTGCTAATTCATTAACCAACTAGTTAAGACAGCTAGTCAACTCGTTTACCAGCGAGTTTAAACAGTTACCTAACTCATTAAACAACTCGTTCAGTCAGCTAGCTATCTTGTTACCCAACTAGTTGTCAGCTACCTAAGTTAGCTACCTAACTAGCTAGCTAGCTAAGTCAGCTAGCTCACTAGATAGTTAACTATTTAAGTCAGCTACTTAAGTCTACTACCTAACTAGTTAGCTAACTATTAAATCAGCTAGTTATTCAGCTAGTTAAATAGTTAGCTAACTATTTAATTTAGGTAGTTAAGTCAGTTAGCTAACTAGTTAAGTCAGCCAGTTAAGTCATCTATCTGAATAGTTAAGTCAGCTCCCTAAGTCAGCTAGTTAAGTCAGCTTTTTAAATTAGTCAGCAGGTTAAGACAGCTAGCTAGCTAGTGAGCTAATGGGTTATGTCAGCAGGTTGAGTCAGGTTTTTAGCTAGTTAACTAACTGGTTAAATGAGATGGTTGAGTCATCTACCTAACTAGTTAGCAAACTGGTTGGCTAAGCTGCTTGAGTAGGCTAGCTAGCTAGTTAACTAATGAGTTAAGTCAGCTGGGTGTTTCAGCTAGCCAGTTACCTAACGAATTAAGTCAGCTGGTTGTGTCAGCTAGCTAGCTTGTTAGCTAAGGAGTTAAGCCAGATGATTAAGTCGCCTAGCTAGCACTTTATATAATGAGTAAGCTAACTAGTTAGTTAGCTGCTTAAGTCAGCTAGCTAGCTAGGCAGCTAACTATTTAAGTCAGCTTGTTAGCTAGGTATCTAGCTAGTTAGCTAACAGTTTAAGTCAGCTGGCTAGCTACGGAGCTAGCTAGTTCGCTATTTGTCAGCTGGCTACCTAGGTAGCTAGTAAGTTAAGTCAACTAGTTAATGAGCTGGCTAGCCAGCTGGCTAGTTTGGTAGTGAGCTAAATAAGTCAGTTGTCTAGCTAACTGGTTAGCTGGTTAATTCAACTAGATAAAAGAACTGACTAGACAATTTGCAATGTAGTTAACTAGATAGTTAAGTCAGCTAGATAACTACCTGGTTAGCTAGTGATGTCAGTGAGTTAATTCAGTTGGCTAGCCAACTGGCTAGCTAGTTAAGGCAGCTAGTTTAGTCAGCTGTCTACATAGGTAGCTACCTAGATAAGTCAGCATACTAGCCAGCAGGCTAGCTTTTCAATGCACCTAGTTAATTCAGCTGGCTATCCTGCTAGCTAGATAGTTAACAAGATAGTTAAGTGAGCTGGCTAGCCAGCTTGCAAGTTTAAGTCAGCTAGTTAAGTCAGCTGACTAGCCAGCTGGCTACATAGGTGGCCAGCTTGTTTAGCCATCAGGCTAGCCAGGTGACTAGCAGGTTAAGTCAGCTAGTTAAGTCAGCTGGCAACAAGCTGACTAGCTAGTTAGTTCAACTCATTAAGTCAGTTGGCTATCCAGCTGATTAGGTAGTTAAAAAGCTAGTTAAATCAGATTGCTAGCACTTTGGCTAGCTAGGTATTTCAGCTATTTAAGCCAGGTGGATATCTAGGTAGGTAGCTGGTTGAGCCATCTAGTTTTGTCAAATTGCTAGCTAGTTAATCAGTGAGTTTAGTCAGCTGGCTAGCCATCTGGCTAGCTTGGTAGCTAGCTAGTTAATTCAACTGTCTAGACAGTGAGCAAGTTAGTTAAGTAATCTGGTTAAGTCAACTCACTAGCCAGCTGGTTAGTTAGGTAGCTAGGTAGGCAAGTCAGCTTGCAAGCCAGCGGGCTACATAGGTAGCTAGCTAGTGAAGTCAGTTGGCTAACCAGCTGGCTGGCTAGGTAGCTTGCCAGTTAAGTCAGCATGCTAGTCAACTGGCTAGCAAGTTAAGTCACCTAGATAAGTCAGCTGACAAGACAGCTGGCTAGCTAGGTAGCTAGATAGTTAAGTCAGCTGTATAACCTGCTGGCTAGCTATTTAAGTCACCTAGTTAAGTAAGCTGGCTAGACAGCTGGCTAGGTAGGTAGCTTGCTAATTAACTGAGCTGGCTAGACAGCTGGCTAGCTACTTAAGTCAACTAGTTAAATCAGCTGGCTAGCTCCCTGGCTAAATATATAGCGAAATAGTTAATTCAGATGACTAGCAATCAGGCCAGCTATTTACATCAGCTAACTAAGTCAGCTGGGTAGCCAGCTGGCTAGCTAGGTGGCGAGCTAGTTAAGTCAGTTGACTAGGCAGTTAGATACCAAATTATGGCAGCTAGTTATGTCGGCTGGCTAGCCAGCTATCTAGCTAGTTAGAGAGTTAGTTAAGTCAGTTGGCTAGACAGCTGGCTAACTAGTTAAGTCAGCTAGTTGAGTCAGCTGGCTAGCCAGCTGGTTAGCTGATTAAACCAAATAGTTAATTTAGCTGACTAGCAAGCTGGTTACCTAGATAGCAAGCTAGTTAAGTCAGCTGGCTATCCAGCTGGCTAGCATGTTATGTCAGCTAGTTAATTCAACTGTCTTCCCAGTTGGCTGGCTAGGTAGCTTAGCTAGTTGAGTTAGTTGGCTAGCCAGCTGGCTAGCTGCTTAAATCATCCAGTTAATTCAGCTGGCCATCCAGCTGGCTAGCTGGTTAAGTCAGCTAGTTAAGTCAACTGGCTATTCAACTTTCTAGCTAGGTAGGTAGCTAGTTAAGTCATCTAGTTAAGTCAGCTGGTTAGCTCGGTATCTAGCTGGTTATGTCCGTTAGATTAGTCAGCTGGCTAGCCACATCGCTAGGTAGGTAGGTAGCTAATTAAGTGAGCTAGCTAGCCATCTGGCTAGCTAGTAAAGTCAGCGAGTTAAGTGAGCTGGCTAGCTGGCTGGCTAGCTAGGTGGCTAGCTATTTAAGCCAGCTGGCTAGCTGTATGGCTATCTAGTTAAGTCAGCTAGTTAAGTCAGCTGGCTAGTCGGCTGGCTAGCTAGGTGGCTGGCAAGTTAAGACTGCTGGTTACCTGGCTAGTCAGGTAGGTGGCCAGCTAACGAAGTTGACTGGCTAGTCAGCTGACCAGCAGTGTGACTGGCTAGTTAAGCTGGCTTTCTATCCCACTGTCCAACCAGATGGCTGGCTATTTAAGACAGCTGGCTAACCAGCTGGCCAGCCTGCTAGCCAGCAAGACAGCTGTCTAGCCAGTTAGCCAACTGGGTAGCTAGCTAGTTAAGCGAGCTGGCTCGCCATCTAGCTCACCAGGTAGCAAGCTAATTAA
>NW_007233644.1:6868-9875 GCF_000164805.1 Carlito syrichta | reverse complement strand
AGAATGGAAGACATGCTCTATCTTCTTGATGATCATAATGGAAAGAAACGGCTCCCAGGTCTTCAAGACAGACATTTCTGGATTGTAGGAGATTTACACCTCAAAGGGGCAGATAAAGGATTTATAACTGCCAGTCTTCTAAAGTAAAAGGTCTTAGAAATGAGAGGTTAGGATCCTATAGCTGCATTTTGGCTGGAACCAACAGTAAATTCTCTCGGCAGAATTGAGTTTTCGGAGGCAGGCTCTTGAAGGGGAGCTGGGGCATGGTAGGCACATGGCCCTGAGCTGACAGCGTCTGGCCAAGTCTCTCGGTGGGTGTGTGAAGGGTGTGGGGAGTGGACACGCCTGTCTGTGCCAGGAATTTGCAGTTTTCGCAGCTCAAGGTAGTGATGAAAGATGTGAGTCTAAGGTTGACACAGTGCCCGTTTGCAGCCTGGTCTGAGGGCACAGGCAGGTCTGGGTCTGTTGATACCGAAGTTCAAATGTCTGAAGACAGAGAGAGAAAGCATTATTTCTCAACCATACCTGAAGCAGGAGTGGAGGAGCAACGATGTTAGGTGAGTTCCCGTGAGGCCACAGAAAGAAGTGTGCACTGCTGGTTCCTGCCTTCAGAGTAAATGGCCATTAAAGTAGTTGTTTGGAAGTAACCTAAGAATGGTGGCAAAGAAGGGAATAATGAGAGGCAGAGCTTCAAATAAAAAGTATTGGAAGATAATACCAGGTTAATGTGAGGGAAATACACTTCAAAGAAGCTGTCGTGGAAAGGGTCCTCCCACAGTAAGTCAATAAATAGATACAAAGAGATCTGCCAACAGCCATAGTCACAGCACTGGATGCATTTTTTTGAACTAAGTTAAACTTGAGTTCTTAATGGGTTTTCCATCATTCTAAATTTCTCTTAATTTAATTTTTGCAACAAGACACCATTCCTTTGCTTTGTGCAAAAGTTAAAAGAAGTAACATTCTGCTTTTACTTTTTAAGGAAAAGTGAATCCGCTTCTTAGATACTCCTATGTAAACTTCCACACCTCCCTTTAGATGACGACGATTACAATACCAAAACCTCAGCCTCTCAGGGAATCTCCTTGAAGACTTGAGAGCTGTCTCTTTGAAAAGCAAGCATTCAGAGAGATAACTCATGCTCTTGTTCCCAGTTCCCGTGAAAGTGGAAGGACCTGACTTTTGTGACCAGCTTGCTCCAACTTACATCGCTGCGTCTTTTGATGGCTCTCAAAATCAGCATGAAGACTTTTTTCAAACCAAGAACAGCTCATCACTATGGAGACCACAGCATTTGAGGTCTCTAAATGCAAAAAGGCGGTGGGACAGCTTCCTGATAACAGGCAGACTTCATTTCAAGAGCAATCATGCGGTGAAATGATTGAATGGCAGATAATACCTGAGTCATCTATGGCCGCCCTTTCTCTGCCTGGTCTCATCCAAATAGCTTACAGATCTTTTAAAGGCCAAGGCCAAAAGTTAAACTAAGTTAGGCACACTTTACATGCCCAATATCAATTTTTAGATACTCAGGAAAATCTACTTAAAATGTTGAGAACAGTCACATATATACAGGGCAAAAAATACAGTTCAAACAATCAGAGGCTCTGGACCACACTTTGCCAAGCCCTCCACGACCATGATCTAGGGCAGACCCTCTAACACCAAATCCACATGGGCCCCACCTGACAATGTGTGCCTTGTTGTACACAGTCTCAGATTCTTTCATGGGATTCTAACTCTTGACATGCACAGGTGTCACAGTTTCCAGCCGGCCTGTGTCACAGTTTATAGCTCTTCTTTCTCTCCACAGAAGCTGGACTGTGCAGGGATGAACTCCAGTGGCCAGTTGGGTGCCACCGATTTTCAGACCTTGGTGTCGATGTACACTTCTACATAGGTCACAAATTCTTGTTTGCTTCCTCAGTGTGTGCGCGAGTTTCAGCCAGTTTCTTGGGTTAGGCCGTCTTTCAATTTGCTTCACTTTCAGGCTCAGTGAACTTGACCTGTTCTCCCGCGGCAGACACTCGCCGGGCAGCTGCAACATACGACAAACTGCTGGAGGGTGCACAGAGGGGAACCCAATTACTAAAAACTATTAATTATCAAAATGCTTGCGTGGAATCTTTCAGATCTCCTTCCAACAAAGAACTTTGATTTACTTAGTGTAAGGTTTTTATCTGGCTAGATAAATTCAAATCGAGTAATGCTAACTACTAATAAAAATATCCATGCAACAGATTAATCTTTGATCCACAGTGTGTGTGAATTAGAAACATATTACACATACGGTGACCAGCTTGATGGAATAAAAGCAATCCTTTTATGTAGGGCCTCCCATGGTGTAACTGAGATTGTCTTTGATAAATAGTTTTTAAAAGAGATATATAATAAACAGATAGCGTAACAATTGTACAATTATGTGTATCAAATGTGGTAAACGTTTTGCACTAGATGAAAGGGAGCAATGTCGGTGGTCCTGGTAATCAATCACCCAGGAAGTCCCTAGTGAAACTCACAGCTGCATGTTTGACAAAGTAGAGGAGGTGACTGGGCTCTAGTGTGCTTTGGAGTGAGGAGAACATGAGGAGACACAGGCAGAGATCGACATTTTCCAGAACATGCGGCAGGGACGGAGACAGAAGCGCTCCATCGGCAGGGGGAAGAAGAGAGCTTCTTTGTGGGTGAAGCAGCCTGGAGCTGCCAGAATGGCTGTGCCAGGAATTGAGATCTAGGTGGGGCAAATGAATGAGTGCTGGAACAAGGGGTCTTCAGCGGCAGCATCTAGGAACCAGAAAGACAATGCCCTGAGGTTTCCTCTCATGCCCTCATTCCCAATGTGCCTCATGTCTGTCAAGTAGCAAGCACTCACACACCGTTTAGAAGCTCAGATACTTACATATTTATAATGAACACTTAAGTAGCACATTGTATAAACGTGCACATGGTATGTGTGGCATGTAGAAAGCTACTCTCCTGCATTGTTTTCTAAAATTTTTTTTTTTTT
>NW_007233644.1:0-6848 GCF_000164805.1 Carlito syrichta | reverse complement strand
TTTTTGATTTATTGTAGAGATGAGGTCTCGCTGCCCAGACGGGTCTCGAACCCGCGGGCTCAGGCAATCCACTCACCTCAGCCTCCCAAAGGCACAGGATGACAGGCTGAGCCACCGAGCCCGGCCTCTAAAATATTTTTTAAAGTTTGTGTCTCACAATTAAGTCCTTTGGCTATCTAGATCTAACTTTTGTGCTCTGGGCATCCATTTCTGAATTAGAGATGCATTCTGATTTTTTCCCCCGTGGAAGCCAACTGCTCATGCCATGTATTATGCAGATCCTTTTCTTCCTGCTCTGTAACAGTTCTAGATGTAGAGTACATCTAGATATCGCACAAGCACAGACCTTCACAACAGTAACTCAGTTTCGTGATTATAACTTTACAGTGAGTCTGATACATGATAGACTCACATAAGCTCCACCTCCCACCCTCACAGACACTTTATCCTTCTATGAGACTGTCTCAGATGCATTTGGTTCTTGCTTGTCCATATAAACTTTGGAAGCAGTTTAGTGACAAGTGATCGAATTAATTTTTCTGAATGCAATTTGTTCTTCTTCCCTATGTCTATGAATATAAAATATATCTCCCCATTTAAAAAAAAAGTTGAGAGGTTGCATTTATCAATTATCCTATTAATTAATTTTGGTGTGTTTTGTCTATGGGATATGGGCTCAATTTTATTTTTTTCATATGGAGATCAATCTCAGTACTGTTTACTGAAAAATTTACTGTTTCTCCTCTTATCTTCAACATATGCTACGTTATAAACTCTCCTTCCAAATATGTGTGGAAACATATTTATCTTCATGGCTTTGTTTCTCAGATCAATTAATTACCAGACTACAGGAGGCTAATTGCCCACCTTGGTGTTTTCAGGCTGCATAGATAGTGTGCATTCAAATCCAAACCCATATGGCTGTTGTCTTGTATTTAGAAATTGCCACAGAAAACTTTCTCTTTTTTTTTCTGCCCTGTTGGGGCCAAGAAAAACGTTTCTTTTCACTTTCTTTTTACAGGGGTGAGATTTTCTTGGTCCAGGAACTTGACGTGCTTCTCTTCAGTGACCCTGGATTGATGTAGAAGGTATTTTAGCCTATATTCTCCCTGTGTAGGCATCAGCCTCTGTCTCCTGGATTAGGTGTCTATGGGTCTGAGCCACTAGTGACTGGGAGACACTTAGGGCAGATGCCAGAGTAGGCATCTGACCCACACTGAAAGCAACCCTATCCGCTGCACTGAGAGCGGTGGAAACCAGAGCTGCTTCCTAAGGAGAAGGCTGAAAGGAACCTGGACTCACAGAAACTTCCAGAAAGCAAGTTTTTTTTTTTTCTTGCTTGTTCTTTGTTTTTGTTTTAGCTTTTTTTCTTCTCTCTTTCTTGCCATTTTTGTTTATGTTTTTGAACTTGCTTTATTTCTGTTATTTCAATTTTTTTTTTTCAGATTTTCGATTTATGTATGGGTATTTTTGAGGAAGAGCACACTAATGGGAGTTTTTGTTTGTATGATTGTCAGTATGTTTTTGTCTTTTTTTCTTTTTGTTTATTTCCCTGTTTATTTGTTAGTTGGTACACCTGCCTGTTTTCTCTCTTCTTCTCTCTCTCTCCCTCAACTTCCTTTTCATCATCTTCTTTTCTTTTTCCATTCTTTTCCCTTTTCTTATCTTTTTGCTTTCAGATGGCAAACAGGCACCCCCACTGCATGGACAGATTGTAAGGCAGTGAAAAGTAGGCTCCAGGGAGCTCACACACCTGCCAGTGGATATTGGGGTCTGTAGACAGCTTCTGAATCACAGCTGCCGTCTCAATTTAATCTCAAAACTGCAACTCAGATCATCAAGATAAAAAGTCAAGGACATCTGGAAACTTAATGTGATACTTGATCAAATGGACTTGATACCTACAGAACACTCCACCCAACAACAGACTATATATTCTACTCATCACCACATGGAGTGTACTCTAAGGTGGACCACATCCTCGGCCAAAAATCAAGCATAAACAAATTTCATGAGACTGAAATAATGCCATACACCTTCTCAGACACAGTGGAATAAAAATAGATATCAACATCAACAAAGTTCCCCCAAAACCCATAAAGATATGGACACGAAACACCATGATGCTAAACAACTCCTAGGTCAACATGGAAACAAAAACAGAGATTAAAAGATACCTGGAACCAAATGAAACTGAAGAAATATCAAAATCTCTGGGATGTCATGAAAGCAGTAATAAGGTGAAAATTCATATCTCTATGAACACACATGAAGAAAATTGAAAGATCACAAGTTAACAGCCTTACAAATCACCTAAGAAAGCTGGAAAAGCAAGACCACCAAAACCCTAACTTCAGCAGAAGAATCCAGATCATCAAAATAAAAGCCAAAATTCGAGCCATAAAAGACAAAAAGATAATACAAAAAATCAATAAAACCAAAAGCTGTTTTTCTGAAAGGATAAACAAAATTGATGGATCCCTAGCTAGACTGACCAAGAAAAATAGAGAAAAGGCCCAAATAGACACAATCAGAAATGCAAAAGATGAAGTTATAATCAACTCCAAAGAAGTACAAAAGATTATCAGAGATTACTATGTACACCTGTATGGAAACAAACTTGAAAACCTAAATGAAATGGAGACCTTTCTTACATCACACAACCTCCCCATGTTGAAACAAGAAGAAATCAAGACCCTAAATATCCAATAACAACCCAGGAACTTGACTGTATTGGAAGAAAACTGCCTATGAATAAAGTCCTGCACCAAATGGCATTCCAGCAGAATTCTACAAAACATACAAGGAGGAGCTAATACCCACCCTACTGAAAGTGTTCCAGGCAATTGAGAAAGATGGGACTCTCTCCAAATCATTTTTTGAAGCTAGCATCACACATACCAAAACCAGGTAAAGATCCAACAAAGAAAGAGAACTACAGGCCAATATCCTTGATGAACGTAGATGCTAAAATTCTCAACAAGATTCTAACAAATTGGATCCAACAACACATCTCAAAAATCATCCACCATGACCAAGTAGGCTTCATCCCTGGGATGCAGGGCTGGTTCAACATCCATAAGACCATAAATGTATTTAAATACATCAACAGATATAAAACAAAAACCACATGATTATATCATTAGACACAGAAAAAGCTTTTGATAAAATCCACCACCCCTTCTTGATAAAAACCCTCGAACATCTAGGCATAGATGGGGCATACCTCCAGATAGTGAAAGACCTTTACAATGAAAACTACAAAGCACTGCTCAAAGAAATCAAAGATGACACAAACTAATGGAAAAATATTCCATGCTCATGGTTTGGAGGAATTAACATTGTTAAGATGTCCATTCCACCCAAGGCAATCTATAGATTTAATACAATACCCATTAAATTACCAGCAGCATTCTTCTCAGACCCGGAAATGAAAATACAGGAATTCATATGGAAACACAAATGACCACGAATAGCCAAAACAATTCTCAGCACAAAAAACAAAACTGGAGGTATCACAATCCCAGTCTTTAATCTTTATTATAAAGCTACAGCAATCAAAACAGCCTGGTATTGGTACAAGAACAGGCATATAGACCAATGGAACAGGATAGAGATTTCAGGAGCAAAACCTCAATTTTGCAACCAATTCATCTTCGACAAAGCCTCCGCCACCAACCACTGGGGAGAGAAGAACCTATTCAGTCAGTGGTGCTGGGAAAACTGGCTGACCACATGCAGAAGATTAAAACAAGACCCCTACCTATCACCATACACAAAAGTCAACTCCAAATGGATCAAAGACCTAAGCGTAAAACCTCAAACTATAAGAACCTTAGAAAATGCAGGAGACACCCTTTTAGAAATTGGAACTGGCAACCAATTCCTGATCAAAGCCCCACGTGCCCATGCCATAAGAGATAAGATACACAAGTGAGACCTCATCAAACTGACAAACTTCTGCAAAGCCAAAGAAATCATCAAGAAAAAAGGGAGACAGCCCATGGACTGGGAAAAAATATTTGCCAACTGTACATCTGACAAAGGCCTAACATCTAGGATCTACAAGGAACTCAAATGTGCCAAAAAGAAAAAAAGTGGGCAAAAGATATGAATAGGCACTTCTCAAAAGACATATGAGAAGCTAACAGATACGTGAAAAAATGCTCAGCCTCACCAGTCATCAAAGAAATGCAAATTAAAATCGCACTGAGATACAACCCAACTCCTGTCAGGATGGCCATCATCAACGACTCAAAAAACAACAGATGCTGGAGAGGATGCAGGGAAAAGGAACACTTCTGCACCATTGGCAGGAGTGTAAACTAGTACAACCTCTGTGAAAAACAGTTTGGCTATTCCTAAAAGGTCTAAAAATCGACCTTCCATATGAACCCACAATCCCTCTACTGGGACTATACCCAGAGGAGCACAAATCACTCTATGAAAAAGATACCTGCACATGCATGTTGATGGCAGCGTTGTTCACAATAGCAAAAAAAGAGGACTATTAAAAAAATGTGGTATATATACACAATGAAATATTATGCAGCCACAAAGAAGGACAAAATTATGACCTTCATAGCATCTTGGATGGACTTAGCTCTATAATACTGAATGATTTATCACGGAAACAAAGAGCTGAGTATTACATGTTCTCACTCATAAGTGGACCTTGAACAGTTATGATAATACTATAAGAAAAGAATTGACGGTAGTGGAAAATTGCCCGGGAGGGGGAGCGGGGTGGCAGTAGTGGGATTCTGCCAGGAGAGGGGGCCACACCTCATCAACAAGGGTACCTGCGTAATGCACATTTGTATACTCAACCCTGAACTGTACCCCACAGTTTTAAAATAAAAAAATTTAATTTAATTAATAATAAAAATACAATAAGGGGAAGAAATGAATAAAATGTGCTTGAAAGTAAAAAATAAATAAATACTTCAATAATGATTGCTAATTACTGCATTATTTATAATATATCTTAAAATTAATCTTTATACCTGAACTTTTAGCACTGTTATGAAACAGTGAATTGGCTATATTTATTCAATTGTTTATAACATTTGACAATAATGTTTGCTCCAGAAGCCCCTTTTCAGAAAGTGTGTAAAACAAAGCATAAAATAGATGACAGAAATAAGTTATTATAGAGTAATAATTAAACAAAGGAAAAGGGGAAATTGTCGGATAAAGTTTTTAAATGTCAAAATAAAAAGCCCAACATCAAATATTCAAATGATATCAAACTTTTAAATGTCACTCAGCTATAGGATTAAAAATGAAGAATTTCAATCTTTAAATTCTTTCCCTTTATAGTGCTCTTTGAATCTGATGACAAGTCTTCTGATAATGGTCATCGCTATCCCCTGCACATTATGAATAAAACTTCTCACCTGTTGTACATTCCAAAACCACAAGTAGCGGGTTTTTTGATAAGATGCCCCCAACCATGACTTACAATGCCAATCACACAGAGAAAAACAGGTGTTCAGAAATAAACAGCTACTTAAAAACATGTGGTGCATTGCATTTTGATAGAAATATTTCTCATAACATGAATTTGAAAATATAAATGTTTATTTTGATTGACTTTATTCTTGACTGATTACAAGAAGCTTTTCCAAGTAAAGCACTTGCTTTTTTTCAAAATGTTTCTTAGAAAATGTGACACTCTTTGTTATTGTTTTTTCTTATAATAATTTTATTTCCTGGATAAGCAGATCATAGAGCCAAGTGCTATATTCTGTTTTTATGGGCATACTTATATTCTTTCAAAAAGTATAATTTATTAATGTCTAACTACGATTTAATCAGTTGATAGTGTTCCACCCACTGCTGACTAAAAGAAACCTAATTTAACACATAATCCAAGGAGATCTGCAAGTAAGAAAACTTTGAACTGAAAGCAACACGTGTACATGGAAAAATCAAACAGAGCAATGGGCAAAAAGTGGAAACAAAAACACTTTTTCCTTCCACAGACCCTGGTCCTGCTTTTCAGAGGTAAGCAATGCTGACCATTTTCTTTTTTCACTATATACTATTCTCTTGAATTGTAAATAGTGCTACATATACTTTACCTTGATCTTTTTTCAATCTAATTTTAAGTAATGGCTCTTGACTGTTTATAAAAGATAGATAGTATAGCTCATTTCCTTTGCTCTCTTCTTCTAAAAGTATGTTTCCTATTTGGTCTTTAAACTATGATTTTAAGGCCTTTTTATCTTGCTTTCTCTAAATGATATGCTTATAGTGTGTAATACTGTGCTTAAACATTGTGCCTCCAGTTGGAACGCAATTAATGGGCTCAGTAGGGTGTGGAGACTCACGTGCAACTTGCCTCTCTCCCAACTTCCCATCATGACTCTCAACTTTGATCAAATATGGTTTGATGCTTATATTGCCAACTTTTATGGAATTGACATCTTATTTTTAATTATAATAAAGTCTTCTGTGTTTTGTCCATAGGTCGATCTTGATCATGGCATCTCAAATAAATTGATAGCAATATGATTATGTTTTGTTTTAACCATAGGTGCAGGTGGCATGATTTCATCTATAGGAAGGGCAATGAAGTAATATGGGAATATACCCAAGCCTACAAAAAGAATCCAGGTTTCAAGAATCATGAAGAAAACTAATTATTCTCTTTCTCTCCATTAATTGAAATAATTTTTTTAACTATGTGACATTCATTTTAAAATATTTTTCTGAAAACTGTACATTCTCCAATAGATCAGCAAGAATACAGTATTTTTCTCAACTTTGATACATTTATGGTACATTATTTCTTATCTTCCAGGAGTTTTACTTACCTTTAGTTTGAATGACTAAAAAGAAAC
>NW_007233643.1:0-7708 GCF_000164805.1 Carlito syrichta | reverse complement strand
AATATCTGTCGGGGGATGGGAAACACTTCTTATCTACAGGGTGCCTGAATGAAACGTCATTGTACCCCTAACCCTTAACTGTATCCCACAAAACCATAATAAAAAATACTGATTAATGGAAAAAAAAATAAATAAAAATTAAAAACAAACAAACAAACAAACAAAAAAAAACCACACCGAGTTACCACCTAACTCCAGTCATGATGGCCATCATCAATCACTCAAAAAACAACAGATGCTGGAGAGGATGTGGGGAAAAGGGAACACTTTTACACTGTTGATGGGAGTGTAAACTAATATAACCTCTGTGGAAAACAGTTTGGCGATTCTTAAAAGATCTAAAAACTGACCTTCCATACGACCCTGCAATCCCTCTACTGAGAATCTACCCGAAGGAACTCAAATCTTTCTATGAAAAAGATACCTGCACACGTATGGTTATTGCAGCGTTATTCATAATAGCAAAAACATGGAACCAACTGTGCAGCCCATTGAAAGAGGACTGGATTTAAAAAAAAAAGGTGGTACATATACACAATGGAATATTATGCAACCATCAATAAGAGCAAAATTATGAACTTCATAGCAACTTGGATCAACTTAGAGTCTATAATACTAAGTGATCTATCACAGAAACAAAGAACTGAGTGTCACATGTTCTCACTCATTAGCAGACCTTGAACAATTATCAGTATACTATAAGAAAGGGATTGGCAGTAGTGGGAAACTGCTGGGGTGGGGGTGGGGTGAGGGGTGGGAGTGATTGGCGGTAGTGAAAATTTGCGGGGGGAAGGGGGCACACTTCATCAACAAGGGTACCTGAATAATGAACATTTGTATATCTAACCCTGAATTGTACCCCACATCTTTAAAATAAAATATTTAAAAGGAAAAAAAACCAAATATAGTAAATATTAAAATAACATATTATGTCTTTTTTCCTTTTGAAAGCCTAATGTATATGAAATAAATTTACAAATCCAAACAGCTAAAAAGGAAATAATATACGCAAATTATATAAAATTTCAGCATGTAGAGATAGATAACCACAGTATATCTTTTTAGTTAAGACATGATGGACAAAAAGAAAAACAAACCCAGCTTGTAATGCAGTGGGCAAATAACATTACAGAAAAGCAACTACATATTCAAAGACCCTGAGGTGGGAAAAGTATTGTATTTAAGGAACTAAATATGGGCCAGTGTAGCTGGAATGAAGAGGAGAGTGGTGAGATATGACATTTTGCTGTGATTAGTATGCAAAGACTTGTTAAACATTTTCTAAAAACTTAATTCTAAGTCCAGTAAAGAACTGTAAAGCAGAAGTTGTATACACATTTAACAACTATTTTTTCTTTCCATCTTATTAATAGTATTTAAGAAATCAGGTATGTCTGTTGCATTTTTAATCAAATGCCTTTTCAGTGGCAATCAAGATATATTATACTAATAGCTTCCTAATGGAAAATATTTGCATGCTCAGCATGAACTACTGAAATCAATTTTCTAATATTTTGTTTAGACTTTTGCAGTAATAATTATAAATGAAGGTTTTCTATCACTTCTTTTTTGTATGTGTCATCCTTATCACCTTTTGGGTATGATTTAGCTTGCATTAGATTCCATATTAAACTTTTACTCACTTATTGTCTGTTCTAACATTTAGAATTTGCTGAAATCTCTTCAATAGCTTAAGATATAAATTTTAAAAATACTCCATGGGGTTCTTTTTATAAGTAAAAATCTTTAAAAAATTGTATCACAGTTTATTGATTATAAACAAAAAATTTCCATTGTGAATAACTAAAGCAATACAGAAAAATTTAAATAGGTAGAAAGTAAAAATCATCCCTGATTCTATCAGAGCAAACACTGTTAACATTTTAGTAAATGTTTTTCATTGTCATCTTCATTTACTCAGCAACATGATGGGAAAATTTCTCCAACTGAATATTGTCATTTATTACCTACTTTTATTAATAAGTCACTTTATTATTTCCACCTACATGATAGTTTTGAATGTTAATATTTAGAAATTTACTAAACTCTTTTCAATGCTGTTTCTCCTCCTTAATTTATTTATCTGATTTAGAGTATTTTTTCCAACCTAAAACTTATCTTCCCTTATTTTATTTCATTCTGATTTATTTCCTCTTACATCTCATTGAGGTTTTTTATTAAAAAATTTTTTTTTATTCTAAAGATGTGTGAAATAATTCAGGATTAGGTATACAAGTGGTCATTGTACAGGTAAAGCTTGAGTCATTTAATTTATACTATAATTATATTGGATATATAAATTAGTGACCTATTTTGGGGTACTCTACTACATATCCCTTAAAACAACCTGTAATAAATCAAAACCTGCTACTTTGAAAATGAACAGAAAGATGAAAATAACAGTCACTTGAATATGGTAGTCTAAAAGAAGGATATCATTTTAAGTAATCATGTGAATGGTCCTCTTATGCAGATGACATTCCTTCAGAAAAGGGAAAACTTAAAAAAATTAGTTCATAAGATCAGTGACAAAAGAATACTGCAATTATTATAAAGGACTGCTCCATTTATTAAACATCTTGCTTTTCGGTGAGAAATAAGATTAAACAAATTTAAAAATATAATGGACTAGGCAATTGACTTCTATCATGACTATGAGAGGAGCTCCACTGACGAATCCCTAGTGAAACTGGTGAAAATATTTTAAAATAATGACTAAACCCACTGGAAATGATCCTAAACGCAAGTAGCAAATCAAGAAACATCTATTGAAGAACATGTATGAAAATTCAGTAAAAAAGGTGAAAGCCTATCATATTTGAATCCAGACTTTTTTTCTATTCTGTTCCCAAATTCAGTGAAGTGGAGACTCTATCCCAGACCGTTGAAACCTGGAACACAGGGCTTCCTCTCCCTCAGGTCCCAGTAGGAGGGCTTCTTCCTAGAAGGAACAGAATTTCATGGTTTCTTACTTATCTTGCTGCCAGCTGCCTATTGCTGAGGTTAATTCCAAGGCAAATGCAATTGAGAGGTTGGACCCTTTTTCTGCCCAGCCTCTACTTGTGAAATGGAGGCTCTGTCTTGGTGTGGAGGGCTGAGAATATAGGAACCCAATCACCATTGACCTGGCTCATGAGTTTGTAGTTCCATGGCAGGAGAAGATAGCTTTAGAGAATCTCAGGCTGCTCTTCCTTACCAAGTGCTCAACTCCTGGAGATGGGTTGGGGTGAAGTGTGGGATTACTCAGAGAGAAGGTTTCTAATTTTTCCAAACCCACCTCAGAGCCCTATATCAGAGATTTTGCTTGGGAGTGGAAGCAGCCCTGACACAGGCAGCTCTTAATCTCTTTCTAAAGAAACGGACTTCATTAGCAACAGAGCATGGAGACATTGATGCCTAGAGATGCTCTTGAGAACAGTGGAGGTTGTGGTGGCAATTGAGAAGAGACTCATGGATTTAAAGGTGATGCACTCTAAACTGTTGGCAAGCTACTGTGCAGAAAGAATCAGGAGCACTACTGGGGTCAGAACAACTACAAACCACTGACCTCAAAAACAACTCCCTTGAAAGAATAACAATTTGATTGAATTAGTTGTATTACAATTTACACCTCAGAGAATTGTTGCAAATATTAGAACAACTAGCTGGCAATTAGTAGAGTTTAACAGTTGAATGTTGCCAGGGAAAGAGAAGAACAGAGCCCTGCTAATAATACTGTCAGTTCACAGTGACTGTAGCAAACCCAAGGCTGTGCATCCCTGACGAGAACATCAAAGTCTTAACATTGTGGAGGTGAAATAAACTTCACTAATAATCCATCCAGTCATTTAATAGACAAGTAAATAGCAACAACAAGCTCTGAGAATACCCAGAGTTACTACTATGCATTATCTAAAACATCCAGTTTCCAAATAAGTATTATGAGGCATGAGAATAAACAGGAAAATATTACTCAACATTAGGAAGAAAATCAGGCTATAGAAACTGCCTGCAAGAGTGGTTAGATTCAGGCTTAATAGAAAAATACTTCAAAACAGCCATTACCATTAAAATTATGTTCACAAAGTTAAAGGAAAACATGATTAAAGAAGCAGAGGAGTGCCATAATTACAATAATGACAATACCATATCCAATAGAGAATATCAATATTAGCAGAAAGATATCATAATATCATCTGAGCTATAATCGAGTTGTGATCTTTTTGCTGGTGGAGAGTTTTTGCTTTAATGTTCATGATTGCTGAATAATCAGGGTAGTTGTTGTTGAAGTTTGAGGTGGTTATAGAAATTTCTTCAAATAAGACAACAATGAAGTCTGCCACGTTGATAGAATCTTCTTTTTATTAAAGATTTCTCTATAGCATGTGATGCTGTTTAATAGCATTTTGCCCACAAAATTAGAGGCAATCTTCTCAAACCCTGCCATTCCTTTATCACTAAATTTATGTAATATTCTATATCTTTTGTCATTATTTCAGTAATGTTTACAGCATCTTCACCAGAGTAGATTCCATCTCAAGAAACTGTATTTGCTCATCCATAGGAAGCAACTCTTAATCAGTTCAAATTTTATTATGAGATTGTAGCAATTTAATCACATCTTCAGGCTTCACTTCTAATTCTAGTTCTTTTGCTATTTCCACCACTCTTCAGTTACTTCCTCTACTGAAGTCTTGAACTTCTCAAAGTCATCCATAAGGGTTGGAATTAACTTTTTCCAAACACCTGTTAATGTTGATATTTGACCTCCTCCCATGAATTACAAATGTCCTTAATGATGAATCCTTTCCAGGTTTTCAATTTACTTTGCCAATATTTATCAGAGGAATTACAGTCTATAGCAGCTATAGCCTTACAACATGTATTTCTTAAATAATAAGACTTGAAGGTAGAAATTACTCTTTGATCTATGGGCTGCAAAATGGATATTATGTTAGCAGGCGTGAAAACAACACTAATCTTGTGTATCTCTATTGAGCTCTTGGGTGACCAGGTAAATTGTCAATGAGCAATAATACTTTGAAAGGAGTCTTTTCTTCTTGAGCAGTAGCTCCCAACAGTAGGCTTAAAATACTCAGTAAACCATACTGTTAACAGATATGCTGTCATCCAGGGTTTGTTATTGCATTTATAAGGCACAGTAAGAGTAGATTTAACAATTCTTAAGAGCTGTAGGGTTTTTGAAATGGTCAATGAGCATTGGTTATAACTTAGAGTCACCAGCTACATTAGCCCCTAACAAGAGTATCAGTCTATCTTTTGAAGCTTTGAAGTCAGGCATTTACTTCTCCCATCTAGCTATGAAAGTCTAGATGACATCTTTTTCCAATATAAGGTTGTTTTGTATACTTTGAAATCTTTTGTTTGGTGTAGTCACCTTTATCAATTATCTTAACTAGATCTTCTGGACAAATTGCTCCACATTCTACATTAGCATTCAATGCTTCACCTTATACTTTATGTTATGAAGATGGTGTCTTTCCTTTAACCTCATGAACCAACTTTTGTTAGTTTCAACCTTTTCTTCTGCAGCTTCCTTACCTGTTTCAGATGTCACAGAATTGAAGAGTGTTAGGCCCTTGCTCTAGGTCAGGCTTTGGCTTATGGCACAGTTGTGGCTGGTTTGATCTTCTATCCAGACTACTGAAACTTTCTCCATATCAGCAATAAGGCTGTTTCACTTTCTTATAATTTGTGTGTTCACTGCAATAGCACTTTTAATTTCCTTCAAATACTTTTCCTTTGCATTCACAACTTGGCTAACTGGTGCAAGAGGCCTAGTTTTGACGTCTTTCTCAACAAGATTAATCATTTCTAGCTTTTGATTTAAAATCAGAGACTTGCAACGCTCCTTTCACTTAAACACTTAGAGGCCATTGTAGGGTTATCAATGGGCTTAATTTTTAATATTTTTAGTCTTAAGGAGGCCTGAAGAGAGGGTGAGAGATGAGGGATGGTCGGTGGAACAGACAGAACATGCACAACATTTGTTGATTCAATTCACTGTTTTATGTGGGTGCAGTTAATGACACTCCAAAACAATTAAATGATAACATCAGAGATCACTGATCATCATAACAGATATAACAATAATAAAAAGTTTGAAATATTGTGAGAATTATCAAAATGCGGCACAGAGACATGAATGAGCACATACTATTGGAAAAATGGTGCCAATAGACTTGCTCAGGGCAGGGTTGCCACAAACATTTGTAAGAAGTACAATATCTGCAAAGTGCAATAGAGCCAAGTGTAGTAAATCATGGTATGCCTGTATATGCTGTCTATGGAAGACACACTTTAGATTCAAAGGTACAAATAGGTTGAAAGTAAAAGATGGGAAAAAATATATCATGAAAACAGCTATCATTAGAAAGCTGAAGTAGTTATACGTTAGTCTTTAAATATAAAAATAAATTTTAAACACTAAAAATAGACTATAAATAAAGACGTTACTAGAGATGAAAAGGGACATTTTTTAATGATAAGAAAGTTTATCAGAAATATTTAACAATTATAAACACATATATACTACAATGCTTGAAGCAAAAGCTGACAGAAATGACAGGAGAAAGAGAGAATTCAACAATAGTAGTTGGATACCCAAATAAGACACACTCAATAATGATAGAACCAAACATCAACAAGGAAATAGAAGACTTGTAAAACTCTAAAAGAGAAGCATGCCTAACAGATATCTATAGAAAATTCTGCCCCAAAATAATTGGTGATAGAGAGAAGGTAGAACATTTCTTGAAAGATCGGGAGGCAGGAAGAAGGGGAGTTAAGGGCCTGAGGCATGCTCAAGAAATTAGATTCATCCATCTAAGAAT
Organism: Carlito syrichta; assembly: GCF_000164805.1. Lineage (NCBI taxonomy): Eukaryota > Metazoa > Chordata > Mammalia > Primates > Tarsiidae > Carlito > Carlito syrichta. The sequence goes on along the minus strand of NW_007233643.1, from coordinate 875 downwards.
TATTTATTGAGCTTTTACTACATGCTAGGCACTATGATCATTTATAATGTGCTGGGGCTATGAGCTGAACACACAGGTCTGTCCAGTTCTTGCCCTCTTAAAACTTACAAAGGAATAATTTTTAATAAATATTTTTATTTTTGTTACCAGACACACTTAAATTCCGACTTTAGATGTGCCAGATAGGGATATATCTGCTGGTTCATTTTCCTTCTTCTCCCTTCTTTGTGATCCCTGCCCTCATTCAGGAATGCAGGTCCTCATATGCTCTGTACCTTTCCTCCTAGGAAATAATTGTTTTCATGAACTATTGGATAACTTCACATGAAAGACTGAGGATACTAAATGGCTTTCTCAGGAAATGTATTTGAACAGGATGTGGAGTCACTGCTAATGGCGTAATTTCAGGTGCTATCAGGATTTCCCAAAAGATAATTTTGGTGTAGGGAGAAGAAGGGACGGTAGAGAGATTTCCCGGACTTCATCTCCCTCCCCACAAAATTGCGTGGCCAGGCAAATGTACCTAAAAGTTCTGATTATCAAACAGCTAACATTTCTTGAAAATAACTTGAGTTTCTTCAACATGTCAACTAAGTTGTCTATTTCGAAGTATTTCTCAAAAGTCATTTAAGTAAAAAAAAAAAAGATAATTATTTTAATAATAAAATAAGAATGAAAATCTTTGGAGAAAACAAAAACAAAACAAAAACTCCACCCCAAAATAGAACAAGAATCTTTTCAACAGTCCTTGGTACATTCTCCAATATAGATTATATGCTAGGCCATAAAACAAACCTCAATAAATTTAAAATGGTAGAAATAATACAAAGGTTTATTCTTTAACTACAATGAAATGGCATTTGGAATAAAAAAAA
>NW_007233642.1:0-7414 GCF_000164805.1 Carlito syrichta | reverse complement strand
TGCTGTCAGAGAAATCATTCCCGGAAGTGCAGGATGAAGACCACTTTCCCAACTCTGTTGGTGCTGCTGATGTTGGGGATGGAGAGGCAGAGTAAGGAGACTGAATATATCATCTTCAGGAGTACTTTCCTCCAGTCTAAACAATGTTCAGTGATCCAGCCCCAGGCTGCTCCATGCTGCCAGAGAAGGTAGTCCAGGAAGTGCAGGTTGAAGACCACCTTCACAGCTCTGTGGGTGCTGCTGGTGTTGGGGACCGAGATGCAGGACAAGAAAACTGAATGTATAACCTCGTGGAGTTTAAATCAGTTTAAATCAGCTCTGTGATAAAATCCCAGGCTTCCCTGTTCTACCAGAGCAGTCAGACCAGGAAGTGCATGATGAAGACCATCTGCCCAGCTCTGAGGTTCTGCCGATGTTGGGGTTGTAGATGCAGGGCAAGACGACTGGGTACATTTACTCTAGGAGTTCTTTGCTCCAGTTTCAACAGCACTCTCTGACCCAACCCCAGGCTAAATTATGCTACCGGAGGATTCTGCCTAGGAAGTCCAGGTTTAAGCGCACATGCCTGAGCTCTGCAGGTTCTGTTAATGTTGGAGATGGAGATGTAGGGCAAGAATATTCTATATATTTTCTCGAGGAGTTCTTTGCTCCAGTTTTAATTGCACTCTCTGAGTCAGCGGCACGCTGCTTTCTGCTGCCAGAGAATTCAGTCCAGGAAGAAGACTATCCGCCCAGCCCGGTGGGTGCTGCTGGTTTTCGCGATGGAGATGCAAAGTAAGAAGACTGCATAAATTCTCTCGAGGAATTTTTTGCTCCAATTTCAATAGCACTTTCTGTGCCAGTCATAGGCTGCTCTAAGCTGCCAGGAAACTCAGTATAGGAATTGAAAGATGAAGACCACCTTTCAAGCTCTGTGGGTACTTCTGATGTTGGGGATGGAGATGCAGTCCAAGAAGACTGGTTACACTTTTTCTAGGAGTTCTTTGCTGCAGTTTCAAGTGTCCTAACTGCTTTCTGCTGTCAGAGCAGTCCAGGAATTGCAGGATGAAGACCACATGCCTAACTCTCTGGGTGCTTTTTATGTTGGTGACAAAGATGCAGAGTTAGAAGAGTGCATATATTTCTCCGAGGAGATCACTGACACAGTTGCATCAGTGCTCCCTGATCCAGCCCCAGGCTAATCTCTGCTGCCAGGTAAGTCACTACAGGAAGTGCAGGATGAAGACTACATGCTCAGTGTGTTCTGCTAGATGTGGGAAGGAGATGCAGGGCAAGAAGCCTGGATATATTTCTGTAGGAGTTCATTTCTCCATTTCCATCTGCATTCTCTGATCTAGTCTCAGGCAGCTTTCTGCTGCTAGAGAAGTCAGTCCAGGAAGTGCAGGATGAAGACCACCAGTCGAGCTCTGCGGGTGCTACTGATGCTAAGGACAGAGATGCCTGCCAGGAAGACAGGGTTCATTTCCCAGAGGATTTCCTTGCTGCAGTTTCAACAGCGTGCTCTGACTCAGCCTCTAGATGCTCTATGCTGTCGGAGAAATCAGGAAGTGCAGGATGAAGACCACTTTCCTAGCTCTGTGGGTGCTGCTGATGTTGGGGAGGGAAATGCCAAGTAAGGAGACTGAATGTATGTTCTCGATGAGTTGTTTGCTACAGTTTCAACATGCTCAGTGAACCAGCCCCAGGCTGCTCTATGCTGCCAGAGAAGGCAGTCCAGGAAGTGCAGGATGAAGAGCACCTTCCCAGTTCTGTAGGTACTGCTGATGTTGGGGACTGAGATGCAGAGCAAGAAGCCTGAATATATGACCTCGAGAAGTTCTTTGCTGCAGTTTCAAAAGGGATCTGTGATAAAATCTCAGCTTGTTCTATTCTGCCAGAGCAGTCAGGCCAGGAAGTGCATGATGAAGACAACCTGCTCAGTTCTGTGGGTGCTGCTGAAGTTGGGGTTGTAGACACAGAGCAAGAAGACTGGTTACATTATCTCAAGGAGTTATTTGCTCCAGTTTCATCAGCACTCTCTGACCCAAGTCCAGGTTGCTTAATGCTGCCAGATAAGTCAGAGTAGGAAGGGCAGGCTTAAGTGCACAGGCCAAGCTCTGAGAGTATTGCAAATGTTGGAGGTGGAGATGCAGGGCAAGAAGACACAAGGTATTTTGTGGAGGAGTTCTTTGCTCCAGTTTTAATTGTGCTTTCTGAGTCAGCCCCAGGCTGCTCTCTGCTGCCAGATAATTCAGTCAAGGAAGTGCAGGATGAAGACTACCTGCCAAGCCCGGCGGGTGTTGCTGATTTACCAGATGGACATGCCAAGCAAGAAGACTGCATATATTCCCTCGAGGAATTTTTTGTTGCAATTTCAACATGGCTCTCTGCACCAGGCATAGGCTCCTCTAAGCTGCCTGAGTACTCACTCTAGGAAATGCAAGATAAAGACCACCTGTCCATTTCTGTGGCTGCTGTGATGTTGGGGATGGAGATGCAGTCCAAGAAGACGGGTTCCATTTTTTCTGGGAGTTCTTTGTTGCAGTTTCAATGGTACCTCTGGCCCAGCCCCACACTGCTCTATGCTGGCAGAGAAGTCAGTCCAGGAAGTGCAGGATAAGACCACCTGGGGGTGCTACTCATGTGTGGATGGAGATGCAGGGCAACAAGACTGCATATAATCTCTCGAGGAATTTTTCATTACAGTTCAACAGCACTGTCTGACCCATACTAAGGTTGCTCCATGCTGCCAGAGATGTCAGTCCAGGAAGCGCAGAATGAAGACTACCTGCCCAGCTAGCGAGTGCTGCTGATGTTGGGTACGGAGCTGCTTGGCAAGAAGACTGGATATCTTTCCTACAGGATTTCTTTCATCTTTTCTACAGCATTCTCTGACACTGTCCCAACTGCTTTCTGCTGTCAGAGCAGTCCAGGAATTGAAGGATGAAGACCACATGCCCAGCTCTGTGGGTGCTGCTGATGTTGGGGACTGTGACGCAGAGCCAGAAGACTGCATATTTTCTCTCCAGGAGAACTTTGCTACAGTTGCATCAGTGATTCCTGACCCAGCCCCAGGCTAATCTATTCTGCCAGTAAAATCCCTACAGGAAGTGCAGAATGAAACCAACCTGCTTTGGTCTTTGTGTGCTGCTCATATATGGGAAGGAGATGCAGGGCAAGAAGACTGGAGATACATTTCCATAGGAGTTTTTGGTTCAGTTTCAACAGCGCACTCTGACCCAGCACAGGCTGCTCTATGAAGCCAGCCTGTGCAGGCTGCTCCAGAGAAGGCAGTACAGGAAGTGCAGGCAGAAGAGCACCTTCCCAGCCCTGTGGGTGCTGCTGATGTTGGGGACCAAGATGCAAGAAGACTGTATATATAACCTCGACGAGGTCTTTGCTACAGTTTCAAAAGTGTTCTGTTACACAATCCTAGGCTTCTCTGTTCTGCCAGAGCTGTCAGGCCAGGAAGTGCATGATGAAGACCACCTGCCCAGCTCTGTGGGTGCTGCTGATGTTGGGGTTGTAGATGCAGGGCAAGAAGACTGCAAACATTTCCTCAAGGAGTTCTTTGATCCCATTTCAACAGCTCTCTCTGACCCAGACCTAGGGTGTTTTATGCTGCCAGAGAAGTTAGTCTAGAAAGTTCAGGATTAAGTTCACATGCCGAGCTCTGCGCGTTCTGCTAGTGATGGAGACGGAGATTCAGGGCAAGAACACGCGATATATTTTGTCAAGGAGCTCTTTGCTTCAGTTTTAATTGTGGTTTCTGGGTCAGCCCTATGCTGCTTTCTGCTGCCAGAGAATTCAGTCCAGGAAGTGCAGGATGAAGACTTCCTGCACAGCCCGATGGGTGCTGCAGATTTTCCTGATGGAGATGCCAAGCAAGAAGACTGCATATATTCCCTCGAGGAATTTTTTGCTACGATTTCAACAGCACTCTCTGTGCCAGGCATAGGCTGCTCTAAGCTGCCAGAGAACTCAGGATAGGAATTGCAATATGAAGACAACCTGCCCAGCTCTGTAGGAGCTGCTGATGTTGGGGATGGAGATGCAGTTCAAGAAGACTGGTTACATTTTTTCCAGGAGTTCTTTGCTGCAGTTTCAAAGGTGCCCTCTGGCCCAGCCCCACACTGCTCTATGCTGGCAAAGAAGTCGGTCTAGGAAGTGCAGGGTGAATACAACCTGTGGGTTCTGCTCATGTTGTGGACAGAGATGCAGAGCAAGAAAACTGCTCATATTCCCTTTAGTAGATATTTGCTTCAGTTTCAACAGTGCTCTCTGATGCTGTCCCAACTGATTTCCGCTGTCTGAGCAGTCCAGGAATTGCAGGATGAAGACCACATGCCCAGCTCTGTGGGTGCTGTTTATGTAGCTGGAGGAGATGCAGAACTAGAAGACTGCATATATTCCCTCAAGGAGATCTTTGCTACAGTTACATCAGCACTCCCTGACCCAGCCCCAGGCTAATCTATGCTGCCAGGTAAGTCACTACAGGAAGTGCAGGATGAAGACCACATGCTCAGGCCTGTGTGTACTGCTCATATACAGGAAGGAGATGCCTGGCAAGAAGACTGCATACCTTTCCGTAGCAGTTCTTTGGTCCAGTTTCAACAGCGCTCTCTTATCCAGTGTCATGCAGCTTTCTGCTGCTAGAGAAGTCAGTCCAGGAAGTGCAGGATGAAGACCACCAGCTGAGCTCTGTGGGTGCTACTGATGTTGAGGATGGAGCTGCAGGTCAGGAACACAGGATACATTCCCTAGAGGAGTTTTTGTTGCAGTTTCAACAGTGTGTTCAGACCCAGCCCCAGTATGCTCTATGCTGTCGGAGATGTTAGTCCAGGAAGTGCAGGATGAATACCCCCTTCCCAGTTCTGTGAATGCTGCTGATGTTCGTGACATTGATACAGGGAAAGAAAACTGGATACATTTGCGGAGTAGTTCTTTGGTACTGTTAAAACAGCACACTCTGTTGCCATCCCAGGATGTTTCTCCTGTCAGAGCTGTCAGTCCAGGAATTGTCAGATGAAGACAATCTGCCAAGCTCTGTGGGTGCTGCTCATGTTGTGGATGGAGATACGGAGCAAGAAGACTGCATATATTCCCTCAAGGAGTTCTTTGCTTTAGTTTCAAAAGCGCTCTCTTCTCCAGCCTCAGAAGACTGCATATATTCCCTCATGAAATTCTTTGCTACAGTTCAACGGTGCTCTCTGACCTAGGCCAAGGCTGCTCAATGCTGCCAGAAAAGTCAGTCCAGGTGCAGGATGAAGACCATCTGCCCAGTTCTGTGGATGCTGCTGAATCTGGGGATGGACATGCAAGATAAGAAGACTGGATACATTTCTTCTGGCAGTTCTTTCCTCCAGTTTCAACAGTACTCAGCGACCCAGTCACTGGCTGCTCTATGCTGACAGAGAAGTCAGTCTAGGTCCTGCAGGACGAAGACCGCATGCCCAGCACTTTTGTGCTGCTAACGTGGAGGTCAGAGATGCAGGACAAGAAGACTCGATATATTCCCTCAAGAAAATTTTTGCTCCAGTTTAAACAGCATGCTCTGACCCAGCCACAGGCTTCTATCTGCTTCCAGAGAATTCAGTCCAGGAAGTAAAGGATGAAGATCACCTGTTCAGTTCTGTGGGTGCTTCTGATGTTGGGGAAGGAGATGCAAAGCAAGCAGACTACATATATTCCCTCGAGGGATCCTCAGCTGTAGTTTCAACACTGCTCTCTGACGTAGCCCCAGGCTGCTCTATGCTGCTGGAGCAATCAGTCCAAGAAGTTCAGGATGAAGACCACCTGCCCAGCTCTGCGTATGTTGCTAATGTTGGGGACAGATATGCAGAGCAAGAAGACTGCATAGATTCCCTAGAGTAGTTAGTTGCTACCATTTCCATGGTGCTCAGTGACACAGCCCTAGGCTGCTGTTTGCTGCCAGAGAAGTCAAGCCAGAAAGTGCATGATGCAGACCGCCTGCCCAGCTCAGTGGATCCTCCTGATGTTGGAATGTAGATGCAGGGCAAGAAGACTGGATACATTTCCTCAAGGAGTTATTTGCTCCAGTTTCAACAGTGCTCTCTGACCCAGACCCAGCCTACTTTGTTCTGCCAGTGAAGTCGGTCCAGAAAGGGCAGAATGAAGTCCACCTGCCCAGCTCTGCAGGTGCTGCTAATGTTGGAGAAGGAGATGCAGGGCAAGAAGACTGGACACATTTCATGGAGGAATTCTTTGGTCCACTTTCAACAGCGTGCTGTGACTCAGACCCAGGATCCTTTCTACTGCCTAAGAAGTCATTTCAGGAATTGCCGGATGAAGAATACCTGCCCAGTTATGAAGGTGCTGCTGATGTTGTGGATGGAGAGGCCGGGCTAGATGACTGGATACATTTCCAGATGAGTTCTTGGTCCAGTTTCAGCAGCTCTCTCTGACTCAGCCCCAGGCTGTATTTTGCTGCACGAAAATTCAGTCCCGGAAGCATAAACTTGAAACCACACACCCAGCTCTGTGGGTGCTGCTGATGTTGGAGAAGGAGATACAGGGCAAGAAGCCTGGATATATTTCCATAGGAGTACTTCGGTCCAGTTTCAACAGCATGCTCTGACCCAGGCCCAGGTTAATCTATGCTACCAGGTAAGTCACTCCAGAAAATGCAGGATTAAGAACACCTGCCCAGCTTTGTGGGCGTTGCTAATGTTGGGGATGGAGATGCAGGGTAGGAATATTGGATACATTTCCTCGAGTAGTTCTTTGCTACAGTTTCAACACCGCACTACAACACAGCCCCAGGCCTCTTTCTGTTGCCAGAGAAGTCAGTCCAGGAAGTGCAGAATGAAGACCACCTGCCCAGCTCTGTGAGTGCGGTTAATGTTGGAGACAAAGATGCAGAGCTAGAAGACTGACTATATAATCTTGACGAGTTCTTTGCTCCAGTTTCAACAGTTCTCCTTGACCCGGCCCCAGGCTACTCTATGCTGCTAGAGAAATTAGTCCAGGATTTGCAGGATGAAGACCACCTGGCCAGCTCGTTTGGAGCCTCTGATGTTGACGATGGGGCTGCAGAGCAGGAAGACTGCACGTATTCCCTCAAGGAGCCTTTGCTACAGTTTCAATAGCATTCAGTGACCCAGATCCAGGGTACTCTATACTGCCAGAGAAATCAGTTCAAGTAGTGCAGTGTAAAGACCCCCTGCCCAGCTCTGTGGGGGCTGCTGATGTTGGAGACAGATATGCAGAGCAAGAAGACTGCATATTTTCCATCAGGGAGTTCTCTGCTTCAGTTTCAACAGCAGTCTCTGACCCATTCCCAGGCTGCTCAATGCTTCCAGAGAAGTCAGTCCAAAAAATGCAGAATGAAGACCACCTGTCCAACTCTGGGTGTGCTGCTGATGTTGGGGATGGAGATGCAGGGCAAGAAGACTGGATACATTTCTGGAGGAGT
>NW_007233641.1:0-4893 GCF_000164805.1 Carlito syrichta | reverse complement strand
GATCCCTTTGGTCCTCCCCTCAGGTGACCCTGATCCCCAACCGCGCCCCGCCCGGGGTCCCCAGGGGAGCAGGCCCGAATGCCGCTGAACGAGGCCCCTACCAAGTCCCTCCCACATCCTCTGCAGGGCGGTCATGGCTGGGAGAGAGGCGGGGCTGAATTCCAGGGCATTGGACCTGGCTGCCAGCACAGCCCTCTTCATTGCAGGCGCTTGGATAGTGGGTACCAGAGCCAGGGAGGTGTGGCCGACGGCGGGTGGAGCCTGCCCCCCAGGGAGCGCTGAGGCCTGGTAGTGGGGTTTCTGGGGCAGGCTGTGGGGCTCATCCCGCCTGCTCTCTTCTTTCCAGCATATGTAAGAAGCTTTTCTCTTAGTTCACTCTTGTCCCCTGCTGATACATTGCATTCCTCCATTCTGTTTATGGTTCTTTTCCCTCCACTCCAGTCTCAACTCCTCTCCGGGCCCCTGAGGAGCCTATCTCAGGTCAGAGCCTCCGGACCTTTCTGAACGTAAGGGTTTCCACCACTTAGGCTCAGGGCTACCCTGAGGCCCCCACTTGCCAGTCCTAACTCTTTTGAGCTGTCCCCAGGAGTGTGTGACCCCTGACCCACAGGAGCAGAGGCCAGGCCTGATTGTGTGACCAGATGCTGTGGTGTGTGTGTGTGTGTGTGTGTGTACACGAGGTGTGAGTGTAAGAATGGCAATAAGGAACCTAAGCTGTTAAAGCCAAACTTAGTAAAGCACATCATATGATAAATGAGTCTGAACAGGCTTTCAACGTATTCCACCATTTTCTATAGGGAACATCTGAGCATTTGAGTACTCTTTCTTTGGACATGCCACTCCAGAGAAACCTTGTCATCTTAAAATTACCTTTAAAATACACAGAAAAGCCCATATGAGTCTTCTCTTTAAAGAATACCTTAAAATTCCCTACATTATTAAGTGATAATCTTTAACTAATAGATGAAACTATTAGATAAAACACCTTAAAATAGTAAATTAAAATGCCTTAAATATCTTAAAATGCCTTACATTTAAGTGGTAAATATTAGATTCCTGGTACAAAAAAATATTATTTCATAACAGGAAAGTTTATTCCCAAGAGCAGGGGCAAACATAGTGAAATTACTGTAGTTATTCCCAAGATGATGAGCTGTACTAATAATTAATTTTTGCTTCTAAAGGTCAGTAGGTTAAAAACAGAGGTGTCAACATAGGGACTTTTATTATCCAACATTTGATGGGGTCAGCCAATAAAATATTATTGTTCAGCCAACACTTAAAGACGAACATATTTCTGGACAGTGCTTTCAAAAATTCAGGCAATGACCCAAGCCCTGGGACAGAGAGCACAGAGCAGTAGAGAGGGAGGCTGGTACAGAAGCTAACAAAAGGTTGACTTGAAACTACCAAGCATAGCATGGAAGGCAGGAGAGGCTAGCTGGGAGTAACGTTGGCTTTGGACAGTTGATTTCCTGTTAGTGGATGAGGCAGAAAAAACAGAGATGAAATGATGTCTTTCACCTGGATTTTCTGGCTGCAAGTAGTAGAAAAGCTAACAAAATTTGACAAAGGTTGAAGAGGAAATGTTTTGGTTCCCATAGTTAAGAAGAGCAGCTATATGCTAATTTCAGGGAAGGTCAGAGGCAGGATCTCAAGCAATGTCTGAAGAAGCAGTGTCATCTCTTTCTCCTTCTTCATTTCTCAGCTCATCTTTGCTCTGCATCAGTTTCATTCTCTGACAGCCTCTCCCCATGATGCCCAGAGTGCCACAGGAGTAGTGGCCCACACCTGCTCCAGGTGTATATCCATCAAGTTCCAAGTTCAGTCCAGTGCCTTTGGCCTTGCTGCTCTAACATGTCCAAGAATTCTTTTTCTTTGCCTCTGATTGGTTCATGAGCCCCATTCCTAGGTAGATCACTGGACACAGGGGATTGCAAAGTTTTACTAATCAACTCTAGGTTACATACCCTCCTCTTTAATCCAAGTGGAGTTGCTTTACCTAAATCATTTTGACAAGGAATAAGGGAGAAGTTGTTCCTCAAGAAAAACTTGGGTACTGTTTCTATCAGAATAGGGCATGGATGCCGAGTAGGCAAAAACAAATCAAATTAAAACCACCACATGAAAAATAGATGTTTATAAACATTAATTATTACCCTTAAATATAATTTATCAGGAACCACAATCCCTCTCATCAGTACATGAATATAACACTAAATAAATGTGACAATCTAGACAGACATTCAGTTGGTTTTACACTAACAAAGTTGCATCCTCTAGTTTAAATTAGCTTTGAGGAGTTAACACTAAGAATCATAAAAACATCAGGAAAAACATCATAAATGAGGGGAAAATATCCAAAATTATTTAAAGCAAAAGCACATAATAGCATAAACTTGTTAATTCAATTTGGTAACTAGAAACACAACTATTGCCCAAATAACCCTTGAATTGTAAGGTAGCAAAGTTCTAGAAAAATGAAGTGTCTGTTTTCTGTCTAGATTTATCTAGAGACTGACTTAACTTTTTTTTTTAATTGGAGTCTCACTCTGTCGCCCAGGCTGGAGTGCAGTGGCACACTCACAGCCACTCCAGCATCGAATTGCTGGGCTCTGGCAATCGTTCCACCTCAGCCTTCCAATTAGCTGGAACTACAGGTGAGTGCTACCATGCCCGGCTAATTTTTCAAAAATTTATTGTAGAGCCGAGGTCTTGCCAAGTTGCCTGGGCTGGTCTCAAGCCCACAGACTCAGGCAATCCATTTGCCTCAGCCTCCCAAAGTGTTGGGATTACAGGCTGAGCCACCGAGCCTGGCCTGACTTAACTTTTAACTGAGGACTAATTCATGAAGAAATATTAACGTGGGAGAAGACCCAGAAGGTTAAAAGGCATTTGACAATGTGTGACATACCTAGTTCCTATGCCTGTCTCACCTTAGCTCCATGACACCATCTTTCTGACCACTCTGCTTCTGCCTCCTTTACCCACCCCTGAAGCATTTTTGTTTTCTGGGGTTTCATCTCTGGTTCCCAACTCTTCTCTCTTTACAGAGTAACTCTTCATTTATTCTTTCAATAGTCACCCACTGAGAGCCTCCTTTGTGCTAGGTACTGTGCCAACCATCCTTGTAAGTTAACTCCTGATTATCCACGTGATAATGATATCCATCTCTCTGAAGTCTAGGCCTCTCCCTTCAAATTCACTCTTGGAAACTCACATCGCTATTTTATAGGTAGTTCTTGAATAAATGGATAGATGGAATGCTTCTCCCTTAGTGGTTCAAGTTAACATATCTAAAAATGAAATCTTCTTCTTGACTGGTCCTATCCATATTTGTATGTGGAAACACCCTCCTGAATAGAAAACTCAGGGTTATCCTGGCTTCTTCCCTCTAAGTCTCCCTACCATCCCACTGATTTTGACTCAGCATTTCTAAGTCTGTTCCTTTCTCCCCCATCTCTGCTCCTCCTGCCCTAATTCAGACCTACGTCCCCTGTCATATGATGCTGCCACAGCTCCCCGACTGTCTCCAAGAGTGTCCAGATGACAGTCACATTCCCCTGCTTCAGTGGCACTCCATAACCTGTTAAATAAGTTATCTGTGCCCTGCCCTCTGCCCCCACTTACAGCCTCACCTCTAGAGGGTTGAGTGTTTGTGGTTTGTGCCTTGAGTGTTTGTGGTTTCCCACACACATCATACAGATTCATGCAATCATGACTTTGCAAATGCTCTACCCTCTGTCTGGAATATGAACCACCCCACACTCCCATTTCTACACATTATGCAAGTTTCAGCTGAGGTGCCGGGTCCTCTAGGAAGCCTTGCTGACCCTCTTCAGGCTGAGCTGGGTGCCCCTGCATTGGCTCGTATAGCATACTGGGCATCCCTCTGTCATCATACAATGAAGTTCAGGTTCTGTGGCTGTCACTCAGAATCCCTGTGAGTTCCATGAAGGTGTGGACATATCTTATTCATCCTTGATTCCCCAGTCCAGCACCCAAAACATGATAAGATTTCAACAAATGTCTGGTGAATGAAAGAAAAGTTCTAGTTGTAGATCTATACTTTCTTTTAAGGGATTATGCTATTATAATTACAGGTCTGTGTTTCCTCTTGTTCTTGGTAGTTTTCACAGTGTGAGAAACAAACCCCCTCAAATACTCAAAGCTAAGGGGGATTGTAGGCTAAGATGGCGATCCAGGGTTACCAACAGAAACTTGGAGGTAATCTAATTTGCATTTTCTGGCCCAAAGGATTAAATCTTGAGACCAAAGGTAAGTGCTACAGAACCTACTAGTCATACTAGAACATACTATTCTGATACAATGGATCAGAAGAATGACTAATAAAAAGAAGATAGTATTTCTCTAGCTTAAACCATTTATTAACTTACAATCAGTTCTTCTAAGCCTTATCTTGAATTTTTAAACTAATGTTTTCTAAATTTATCTTAAACTCATATGGAATGCCAACTAGTCTTCATACTGCATTCACAATATTTGCCCCTCAGAAGGCATGCAGCAAGTGGCTACTTACTTTATCTTCTCTTATTGTAAAATAAAGAACATTTCACCCAAACAATATTACTCATTCATTCAACAAATTTTTTGACACTTGTATACCTAATCCTAAATTGTACCCTGCATCTTTAAAATAAATTTAAAAACATATAAGTATAAAAATTAAAAAAAAATTTTGAATGCTTGCTATGTGTTAGGCAGGTTTCTAGGCCCTGGGGATAGAACAGTGAACAAAATGAACTTTGTTATCTAAAAGAGCACACTCTCATCACATGTTCTCACTCATATAGTGGACCTTGATCATCCAACGCACTACCATAAGAAAATGACTGACAGTGGTGGGGGAAACTATGGGGGGAGGGAAAGGGG
>NW_007233640.1:30271-35406 GCF_000164805.1 Carlito syrichta | reverse complement strand
TCCTTCCGCCTCAGCCTTCCAAGTAGCTGGAACTACAGGCATGCACTACCTCGCCCGGCTGATTTTTTGATTTACTGTAGAGATGAGGTCTCGCCAAGTTGCCCACGTGGGTCTCGTACCCGCGGGCTCAGGCAATCCACTCACCTCAGCCTCCCAAAGGTGTGGGATTACAGGCTGAGCCACCGAGCCCGGCTTAGAATTATTTTTAAAGTCATTATAGTCCTAATTTTTCCATGGGTACATTTTCCAGTGGCCTGATCTAATACATAAAGAAAATGGTAACTGGATGAAGATTCCTCCAGTATGTATTGCCTCTATCCAGTCTCTATTTTTAATACTTCTGAGACTTTTACATAATTTTGTGCTGAGAAATTATTGGCATCTGCTATCCATATTTTTTTTTTTACATTTTTCTAATCAATAGCAATCCTGTTTTCTAGACTGTAAACTAAATCATTGGACATTTCTGAAACTCACTCAATCTAACTCTAAAATTTGTAAATGATATGTTTTTCCTTTAGTTACTAGAAAATGGTTCTAAATTTAGTATCATATTTCATTTGAAGTTAGTGTAAGTACAAAGATATTGCACCTACATATAAATATAAAGAAAGCATAAACCACATACATCTCCATTATATGTGTGTATATATGAGTGTGTGTGTACTAGTTATATATTTTTATGTCAAGAACTGTAAAGTTTCCTTACATAATAACATCTCTTAGAAAAATTGATTTCTGTTTATTTAAAACAGTGAGGAAAATCTAAATGTATGGTCATTTCTGAGACTTGTCTCATCACCCCCAAAGACTTTCATTTGGATCTTCTGTCAGCCAATAAACCTCTAACTACCACTGGCCCTCACTTCACTGACTATGATGTGTAATGTATATCAGAAGCTGGAATACTCTGATTCTGAAAGAGTACTTGTATTTACCCAATGCCAAAGAAAATTGTTTGGATTATTTGTCACTCAGGCCCATGAGGACAGCTGATTCCAGCTATTTATACTTTTACTTACTATTAATATAATCTCACTGCCTAAATGAATTGTGAAGTTGATACAATTGCCTTTTTTATGATCTATGGATCCAGCTCCACAGTTCATCTGAGAAGTCAGCTTCTTCTGCTCAAGATGGCATCAGGGACCACCAAAGTATGTTATCAGCAGTAATATGACAGAGAGATGTGAGAGCAGAGAAGTAAAAAATTCTCTTCTTACCAAATATCTACAGACTATAAAATGAAGATAAAAGATCCCTCAATTTGGAGTGAAAAAAATCTAGATTTTAGATTTAGTTTTGCATTACTTTGATTAAGATACTTAACTTGGGTATTCAGTCTCCTTATTTTAAAATCAAAAAGATAAAGTAAGTAAAAACTGAAATAAACGGTTAGGAAGTATGGAGGATACTGACACAGAGGATCTTTGAACAATAATTCACAGATGAGTTTTGATTTAGGGTAGTATTTAAACATTATGATCTAAAGGAGCTTTCCTCCCTCAGAAAGTCAAGGATTCTCTGGTTAATTGATGTTAAAAGTCTTCTTAATCATGTTATCCCAGAACCTATGGGAAGAATTCAGGTTGCGATCCTTGAAGATGATATTTCTGTGTTGTTTTTCCAGCTCCTCAGATGCTCCACTGGAATTTTATGTAATCTAGACTTAAACAGAAACTCAATACTTGAGGAGTCTGGGTTCCTCAAAGAGGGGGAAGTCTACAGAATTTTCACTTGCAAAACTTTTGAGAAAATTAAATTTTCCTCTCCTCCTTTTAACTTAGAGGAAAACAGCTATTCATTATCTGGAGTCCCCTGACAAGTTGACTAAGTCACAGATCAGAGCCTGAGGAAATAACAGCAGAAGAGAGGGAAATCTGCCTTGAGACGGAAGCTCTCATCTGCATCAAGAGAGCTAGCATCCTCCATCCATTAGAATTCAACTTTTCCAGATAGGTCACTCCCTCAGAAGTTCTGATGACCGACATATGGGGTGTGGTTATTAGAAACATGTACTGTGATCACTGGACTCCTGAGGATAGAGCTACATTGTCTTGGGGTTAATTAGAAGTCAGGTTTATTTTGGAAAAATACTGTCACCAGTTTTTCAAAGGTGGCTCAGTCAAGGAGCCTGGGGAGAAGCAGCCATAAGCATAATTAGCTTATGCATACATTGAAGGTTTAGTCCACCGGAGGCAATTCTAAGGGTGAACCCACCCCCCTCAACAGTTAAGACTATAGTGCAACAGACCAAGTGAAATTTTTAAAATCAATTTTAACACAGGAGACTGGTGCATTTGTCCAGTAACTCTCAAATTTAGTGTTTCTAAGAGCTAAAACTGTGCTTAATTATAAATTTATGTTCCAGTGTTAAACCCAAGATTTAAATCCGAGAGACCACAAAGAGCCAGCTCCAATGCAAACACACAAGGGTCTTTATTCAGGCTCGAGTCTGGGCTCACAAACTGAAGCCGACACAGCGACTTGAGAATGAGAGCCCCGACCCAGGCTAACACGCACCTTTTATACATAATTCTGAAGGGGTGGGGTGACTTTACAAACTTGTGCACACAGGATTGGATAAAAACTATATGACGCAGTTACAAAGACTTTGACTGGTTGATTTAAGTTTGATTTGCCACGGGCTCAGGCTTAGTTACTTGTGATGGACAAGTAACTGCCAAACGGGTGGAATGAAATGCCAGATAAGCTAGGTTTACATAGTCACTGTGTGTAAATTAACTTTGGCATGGGAGCCAGAGGCTTGAATCAACATAGAGCCCACCAGGAGAGTGGCTAGTGCCTCAGAGTCTACTGCAATCTAAGCAAAGGAATGTCCGGGAGGGGTTTATTGCTTAACATTCACACACTGCTAGCAGCAGTTGCAGAAGTAAAAGAAGCCAGCATGGCAATTGGGACAAACAAAAGCTTAACAAAGTTTTAAGTACAAACACTGCTTAAAACATTGTATAACTATACAATCAGTTACTACCCGGCACCCGACATGTGCCCAGTTCTATGGGGTCTGAGGTAGGATTTAAAATACTAAGAATTCATAAAATATAGCAAATGTGAGGCAGGGATATATAAAATACAGTGAACGCTTCTTTTACAGTAAGTATAGCTTTTTTTAGTCTCTTGGGTCCCTCACCAGGCCCCTGCCTCCAGAAACTCTAACAAAGAAGATTGGAATATTCTGCAAAAACCTAAATTTTTAACAAGGATCACAAATCTAGTTGAGCTCTATCATCAAATTGTTTGTTATCTTATGAATGTATTTTACTAGAATGATGAAATATTATATAGTAGCAAATTTTATCCGAGCTAATCTTAAAGTCAATGTAATTCCAACAAGAATTTTGAAGTCAACCTGACAATCCGATTTCTAAAATGAAAGAATAAGACAATTTGAAATTCCCCCAGCCTTCTAATACATTTATAAATGTCTACTTTCTCTATGAAACCTCCTAGTACTTTAAATACCTAGACAGCTTCTGATTTACTTTAGGAAAGTAACAAAATTTTAAACTATTTCAATTTTTGAAATAAATGCTGTAACTTTATATTTCTTGTCTATATGTGTAATACCTTTATAAGGGTCATTTTATTAACTTTTATAAATTTCTCAGTGTTTTGTTATTATAAACCACAAAATGAAATTGTTTTTTGAGCACTTGCACATAATCCACAGAATGAAGTTTCTGAGTCAAAAATCCATTCAGGTTTCAAATTTTAATATGCATTGTATTGGTATACAATCTCCACAAATGCTATAACAATTTATACTTTTACTGATAATATATGAATATGCTAGTTTCTTCAAGATATATATAATGCTATTTTTTATCCTTTACACTATAGCCAGAATAATATGTAAAAATAATATACAGTTTCTTTTTGCATTTCTTTGACTATTAGTAGCAGTAAAACATTTTACATACTTTTATTAGACATTCTTATCCATTTTTTGGAAATTTTCTATTAATATCATTTCCCTATGTCATTGGTTTCTTTATAGGTTTAAAAGACAATTTTGTTCAGGAATTGTATTTGACCTTTGAATTTAAAAGTGTTGTATTTTATCTTTTATTTTTATTGGAAAAGTCTTAATATTAAAAATTAAAGTTATTGAGGTTAAATTTACATAACATAAAATGTTCCTAACTTAAATGCACAGCTTGCTGCATTTTGACAAGCCATATGCCTGAGCCACACCACTCCAATCAAATTGTAGAACATTTCTTTAACCCAGGAAAACCACCCATCTCTCTTGATGGTCAATCCTATTTAGCACTGGAACCCTGGAAAATAATAATCTGTTTTCTGTCAATACAGTTTGGCCTTATCCAGAATTTCATATAAATAGTATCATACAGTGTGTTTAATTTTGTGTTTTGTTTCTTTGACTTAGTATAATATTTTTGAAATTCACTCATGTTGTGGCATTTGTCACTTTGTTCTATTTATTCCTTAATAGTATTCCATTTTATGAATACACTGCAAATTATTCATCTGTTGAACTGCTGAAGGGCATTTGGAAGGCAGGTATGCTCACCACTATACCACCAACGCACCTCTGAAGGGCATTTGAATTATTTCTGGTTGGAGGCAAATAGGAAGTAAACTGTTATGAATATTAGCTCTCAAGTCATTTTGTAGATATATATGTTCATTTATTTTGGTACATACCTGTAAGTAGAATGGCTGTGCCATATAATAAATGTTAATTTTGCTCTTTGTAGACTGTCAAACAGTTTTTCAAAGAAATTATATCATAATTCATTCCTACCAGCAATGTTAGAAAAGTTTCAGTTATTTCTTAGCCTAGCCAACTCTTGGTATTTTCAGTCTTTTTAGATTATTCCATGTGTAACTATCTTTTGTTGTAGTTTATTGGGTATATTTTTGAAGAATAATTATGTTGGGCATTTTAATGCCCTCTTTGGCTATTAGAATATCTTTTTTTGTGAAATATTTGTTCAAATCTTTGATCAAGTTTTAATTATTTGTTTTCCTTTTTTAATAAGAGTTATTTTTGTATTCTGGATACAAACTCTTGATCAGATATACTGGAGTGCCAAAAAATGTGTACACATTTTAAGAGATGTTATCTATGTATTATTTTTCTTTCT
>NW_007233640.1:11506-30146 GCF_000164805.1 Carlito syrichta | reverse complement strand
TGCATGTGCTACCATGCCTGGCTGATTTTTTGATTTATTGTAGAGATGAGGTCTCGCTGCCCAGGCGAGTCTCGAACCCGCGGGTTCAGGCAATCCACTCACCTCAGCCTCCCAAAGGTGCGAGATTACAGGCTGAGCCACCGAGCCCGGCTTATGTATTATTTTTCAAAGTTGAATTGAAGTACCAGTGCATAGTATGATGCTTGCTCAAAAGATGGCTTTAATCAAGTGAATGCTAGTGTTACCATGCGACAAACAGGACAAAGAAAATTGATGGAAGTGTGTTTGTTATTCCAGGAAAGCAAGACCATTTTGAAGTGATATTTGAAATTTGAGAACATTATGGAAGTACAACAATGGAAGACTGAGTATGCAGCAATGGCACACCTAACAATTGCACACATTAGTGGTAAGTTTGAAATGCATGGTACTGTATGTAACGTGCACAATGGAAGGTCTAGTAGGCCTTGCACTGCAACAAGTCCTAGAGTAGGTCAACATCATCAAAAGTGTCTGGTTCATTTAGATTTGATTTTTGTGTATGGTGATAGGGGTCTTGTTTTAATCTTCTGTATGTGGTCAACCAATAATTCCAGCACCATTTACTAAATAGGTTCTCCTCTCCCCAGTGGTTGATGGTAAAGGCTTTGTCAAGAATAAGTTGGCTGAGAAATTGAGTTTTTTCTTCCAGAATCTCTATCCTGTTCCACAGTCTACATGCCTGTTCTTGTACCAATACCAGTATGTGCTGATTATTGTAGCTTTATAATATAGTCTAGAGTCTGATGCCTCCCACTTTGTGCTTTGTGCTTTGGGGTTTTTTTGTTGTTGTTGTTGTTTGTTTGTTTTGCTGAGGATTGTTTTGGCTATTGTGGTCATTTACTGTTTTCTATATGAATTCTTGTAATGTCATTTCCAGGTCTGAGAAGAATGCCGCTGGTAATTTAATGGGTTTTGCATTAAATCTGTAGATTGCCTTGGGTAGGATGGATGTCTTAACAATGTTGATTCCTCCAATTCTATGAGCACGGGATATTTACCACTTGCTTGTTTCATCTTTGATTTCTTTGAGCAGCGTCTTGTAATTTTCCTTGTAAATGTCTTTCACTTCTCTGGTTAGGAAGATGCCAAGGTATTTCTTCTTTTTTTTCTGACTAGTGTGAATGAGACTGTGCTTAGACCTAAACATAAAACCTCAAACTACAATATCTCAGAAGATACAGGAGACACCTTTATGGAATTTCGAACTGGCAGTCAATTCCTGATCAAAACCCAAGTGCCCTTGCCATAAGAGATAAGATAGACAAGTGGGACCTCATCAAACTGGCAATCTTCTGCAAAGCAAAAGAAAAGTTCAAGAGAGCAAGGAGATAGCCCACAGAATGGGAAAAAATATTTGCCAACTGTTTATCTGGCAAGGCCTAACATCCAAGATCTACAAGGAACTCAAATGTGCAAAAAAGAAAAAAAAACATACAGTTTATTACAGAGTGGGCAAAAGATATGAATAGACACTTCTCAAAAGAAGGCATATGAACAGGCAACAATTCATGAAAAAATCCGCAGCCTCACTAGTCATCAAATTAAAATGCAAATTAAAACCACACTGAGATACCACCTAACTCCAGTCAAAATGGCCATCATCAATAACTCAAAAAAAAAAAAAAAGATGCTCCTTTTTACTTTTTCTGCTACTACTCGAAAGAAATACATAAAGTTTTAGCATGGCACTGGTATTAGTTAAAGATCAATTGAACAGAATAGACAACCCATAAATAAAGCCACATGCCTGAAGCCAACTGATTTTTGATAAAGCCAATAAAAATTAGCTATAGGGAAAGGAAACTCATTTGATAAATGATATTGGGAAAATTAGCTAGTCATATGCAAAAGAACGAAACTGAATCCATGCTTTTCACCAAATACAGAAACTAATTCAAGGTGGATTAAAAATCTAAACATAAGATCTGAAACTATAAAAATAAAAACTTTACTGGCTATTGGCCTAGGCAAAAAAATTATAATGAAGATCCCAAATACAAATGAACAAAAACAAAATAGACAGATGAGACTTAATTAAGCTAAAGAAATAATCAACAGAGAAAACAGACAACCCATAAAATTGGAAAAAACATTTGTAACTTGTGCCTCTGACAAAGGACTAATATCCAGAATCTTCAAGTAAATCAACTAGAAAAAAAAAAAATCATTAATACCTGGGCAAATGGCATACACACACCTTTCTCAAAAGAATAAATATAAGCAACCAACAAACATATGAATAAGGGATTAGCATTCCTAATCAACCAAGAAATGCAAATTAAAACCAAGATGAAATATTATCTTCCACCAGTCAAAATGGCTATTGTTAAAAAGGCAATAATGCAGAAAAAAATGAATGCTTACACACTGTTGGAGGGATTGCAAATTAGTTGAACCCCTATGAAAAACAGCAAAATATTATAATGAAGTAATGAAAATTTAAATTCTTTATTGGTTCCAGGTCTAGAAATTACTTTACTGATATTTTTGATGACCCATAAGTTGTCTACTTTTACAAATAACCTATGTGCCCTTGAGAAAAAAAATGGTTTTCTGTTATTGCTAGGTGTAGTTTTTATAAATATCAATTATTTAAAGTCTGTTATTTTTTGCATTATATAATATTTACTAATTTTTCTATGTGTTTTATCAATTACTGAAGGAGAAATGTAGAAATCTTTATAATTTTGGAATTACCTGGCTTTTTTTTTCCTGGTTCCTCACATTTTGCTTCTTGGTATTTGAATTTCTTATTAAATACCTATTCAAATTTGACAATTAGAATTTTGTTTTAAATTTTTTATTATTAAAATGTTGATTTTGACATCTATTAATTTTTTTATTACTAAAATGTTCATTTGGGAACCTATTAATTTTTATTGTGCTGAAGTCCACATTGTCTTATGTTAATACTGTCACTCTCTCGCTTTCTAATTTTTAAAGTTTTTGTGTTTTTTTTTCTAGAATTTTACTGTTATCTGAGACTTAAAATCAGAGAAAGTCAATTAACCACAAAGGAAGATAGTAAGAAGAGAGTAGCCTCAAAAAATTAGAAAACAAAATAGCAGCAGTAAGTCCTTACTTATCAATAATGACATTGAATACATGTGGTCTCAATTATTCAATAAAAGTCATAGGTGGCTGAATTGATACAAGAAACAAGACTCATATATAGGCTGTCTTCAAGACACTCTCTTCACCTACAAAGACATACATAGGTTGAAAGTAATGGAGTGGAAAAATGACATCCCATCAAACTGGAAACCATAGAATAGCAGAAATAGCTATACTTATATGAGACAAAGTAAACTTGAAGTCAAAAAACTGTAAAAAACAAAAACAAAACAAAACAAAACAAAAAAGGTAATATCTGTGCACCCAAAACCAGAGTACCAGAGTTCCCTAGTATATAAAGCAAGCATTAATAGATCTAAAGGGAGAGATAAACTGCATTACATTAATAGCAGGGAATTTTACCACTTTACTCTCAGTAATGGACAGATCAGCCATGCAGAAAATAAACAAAGAGACTGTGGAGTGAAATCACACACTAGAACCAACAGACCTGAGTGACATTTATGGAACATTTCACTAATGCTACAGAATACACATTTTTTTCATCAGTACATAGAACAATCTCCTGAATAGACAAATAATGGAATAAAACTAGAAATCAATTACATGTGGAACCTTCAGAAAATTCACAAAAAATGGAAATTGAGCAACATGCTTCTGAACAACCAAGGGATCAATGAAAAAATTAAGAAGAAAAATTTTGAAGCAAATAAAAATGGAAACAACATGTCATAATTTATGGGATACAGCAAAAGCGGTAGTAAGATGGAAGTTTATAACAATAAACAGCTGTATCAAAAAAAGTGGATATATATTTTTAAATGTGTTTATTTGCTTCTTTTATTTTAAAGATGTGGGGTACAACAAAGGTTTGGGTATACAAGTGGTCATCATACAAGTAAAGTGTGAACCTTCCTTTGGCCCCCACTTTGCCTGGTTTGGGATCAGGTACCCTTATTGATGTTGTGTCCCTCTCCCCCTACCCCACCCCAGCAGTATCCTGCCTCTGCCAATTCCTAAAGAAGTGGATATATTTCAAATATACAGTGTTACAATGTACCTCAATAAACTAGAAAAGCAGGAACAAATCAAACCCAAAATTAGTAGTAAAAAGAAATAATAAATAAAATAAAGACCAAAAAAATACAGATCAACAAAATAAAAAAGTTTTTTTATTTAAAGATAAACAAAATCAACAAAAATTTAGCCAGACTTACTAAGAAAAAATAAATAAATAAAATCACAAATGAATAAGGGGACATAACAACTGAGACCTCACAAATATATAAGTCATCAGAGACTATTGTGAACAACTACACATCAACAAATTTAAAAACTGTAAAGAAATGGACAAGTTCCTGTACACATACAACCTACTGACACTGAATCATGATGAACTAGAAAACCTTAACAAACAAGTAAAAAGATTAAAACTATAATGAAAAAAAAAGCCATTTTCTTCCATGAACAAAAATTCCAAGACCTGTAGGTTCACTGCTGAATTTTTCAAAAAACTTACAGAACTAATACCAATTCTACTCAAACCACTCAAAAAAATTTGGAGAAGAGCAAATACTTCCAAATACATTCTGCAAGACAAGCATTACCCTGATACCAAAACAAAAGACACACACACACACACACACACACACACACACACACACGACAGACCAATATCATGGATAAACATAGATGCTAAAATCCTTAACAAAATAATAAGAAACTAAATTTAACAACATATTTTTCAAAATCATTTACCATGATCATGTGAAATTTGTCTCAGGGAGGCAAATGATGGTTCAACATATGCAAATCAATACATCACATTTACAGAATTAATAAAAATGTGATTAATTCTAAAGATACCAAAAAAATTAGATATAATTCATCAGCCCTCTAAGATAAAAACTCTCTTCAAAATGGCTATAGAAGGAATGTATCTCACAATAGTAGACACTTTAAATGACAAGAAAAGCTGACATCATACTAAATGAGAGAAAACTGAAGGCCATTCCTCTAAGGACTGTAACAAGGCAAGAATCCTCACTTTCACCAGTTTTATACAGCATGGTACTAGAAGTTCTAGCCAGAGAAATTAAGCAAGATAAAGAAATAAAAACACACACATTGGAAAGAAAGAAGTCAAGTTATCCTCATTTGAATGTAACATGATCTTATATTTATTTTTTACTAGATTATATTTCTTGGTGTTTTTTTAGTTTAAAGATGTGGAGTACAATTCAGCGTTAGGTATGTAAGTGGTCGTCGTACAGGTGACGTTTGGGCCTTACATTGGTTTTTACTTTGTCTGGTTTGGGATCAAGTACCCTGTTAATGTTATGTGCCCCTCCCTGATTTTATATTTAGACAAGCCTAAAGACTGCATCAAAAAACTCTTGGAACTAATCAACAAAATCAGCAAAGTTGCAGGATACAAAATCAATGTCCAAAAATTGTAGCAATTATGTATGACAACAGTGAAAAATTTGAAAAGGAAATCATTTTATAATCATTTACAACTACAAATAATATAAAATATCCAGGAATCCATTTAGCCAAAAACTGAAAAGTTGATGCAAGGAATTCAATAAAACTGATGAAGAAAACTGAAGAGACACAAAAGTGAAAAGATATCCCATGCTCTTGAATTGGAAGAATTGATATGGTTAAAATGACAATATTATCCAAAATAATTTATTGATTCAATGTGATTGATATAAAAATAAACTAACATTCTTCACAGAAATAGAAAAAAATCTAAAATTTATATGGAACCACATACGATCCCAAATAGCCAAAGCAATCCTGAGATAAAAGAACAAACATGGAGATACCA
This sequence comes from Carlito syrichta, assembly GCF_000164805.1. NCBI lineage: Eukaryota > Metazoa > Chordata > Mammalia > Primates > Tarsiidae > Carlito > Carlito syrichta. The sequence goes on along the minus strand of NW_007233640.1, from coordinate 24,193 downwards.
CACTACCTGATTTCAAAATTTACTACAAAGCTAGAGTAAATAAATAGCATGCTACTGGCATAAAAAAAAAAAACACATAAATCAATGAAGTAGAATAGAGAACCCAAGTATGAATCCACACATTTACAACCAAATCATCTTTGACAAAGGTGTCAAGAACATACAATGGGTAAAAGACAGCCTTTTCAATAAATGGTGCTGGGAAAACTGAATAAATATATGCTGAAGAATGAATTTAGACCTCTATCTCTCACCTTACACAAAATTAAATTTAAAAAGTATTAAAGACTTAAATCTAATACCTGAAACTATAAAACTACTAGAAGAAAATAATGAGGGAAATGCTCTAGGGCACTAGTCTGGGCAAAGATTTTGTGTAAGACTTTGAAAGTACAAACAAACAAACAAACAGAAATAGATAAATTCAAATTATTTTAAAGACAGGATTTCACTCTGTCACCCAGACTGGAGTCAGTGGTGCAACCGTATCCCACTGCAGCTTCAGCCTCCTGGACTCAAGTGATCCTTCTGCCTCAGCCTCCTTAGTAGCAGGACTACAGACATGTGCCACTATGCCAGGCTATTTTTTTAAAAGTAAAGACAGGATCTCTCTATGTTGCCCAGTCTGGTCTTGAATTCTTGGCTTCAAGGGATCCTCTAGCCTCAGTCAGCCAAAGTGCTGGAATTGCAGGCATGACCCACAACGCATGGCCTGACAAATACGATTATATCAAGCTAGTAAGCTTCTGCACAACAAAGTAAACAATAAATAGAATAAACAGAAAATATTCAGACCGGGAGAAAATATTTACAAGATATACATCTGATTAATAACTAGAATATATAAGGAGCTCAAATAACGCAATAGCAAAAATAAAAGAAACTAAAAATAATCTATTAAAAATGGGCAAAGATCTGAAAAAACATTTCTCAAGAGAAGACATACAAATGGCCAATAGGTGTATTTTTAAAAAGTGCTCAACATCACTAATCATCAAAGAAATGCAAACCAAAACCACAATAAGATATCATCTCATCCCAGTTAAAATGGCTTTTATCAAAAAGACAAACTCTGGAGGCTATGGAGAAAGGGGAACACTTCACACTGTTGGTAGAAATGTAAATTAGTACAGTCACTATGGAAAACAATATACAAGTTTCTCGGAAATCTAAAAATAGAGCTGCTGTGCAATCCAGCAATCTCACTAGTGGTTATGCATTTAAAAGAAAAGAAATATATTGAAACCATATCTGCAATCCTATGTTCACAGTAGCCAAAATGTGTAATCAACCTAAGCGCCCAACTATGAATGAATGGAAAAAGAAAACGTGTAATATATACACAATGGAATATTATTCAGCCATTAAAAAGAATGAATCCTGTCATTTGAAGCAACATGGAGAGAATGGGAGACTGTTATTTTCAGTGAAATAAGCCAAGCACTGAGAGATAAATATCACATGTTCTTACTCGTATGCTGGAGCTAAAAAAGATCTCATGAAAATAGAGTAGAATGGTGGTAAACAGAGGCTAAGAAAGAGAGGGATGAAAGGAGGATGACAGTAAAAAACTATATAAATGTATTTATTACCATTGAACCATATGCTTAAAAATGACAAAGATAGTAAATGCTATATGTATATTTTACTTAAATAAAAAAAACTAAAAGTTTATTTGATTCTCTTTTATATGTTCTTTAGGTATACTTAAAACATTTGCAATTTTATTTTGACAGTTATTTTACTTTGTAGGTAAATCTGTTACTTTAAAGCTTTTTCTTTTAACTAATATGATGCATTCGAGCTATAGTAAACTGCATGTATTTGAAATTTACAGTTTGATTAACTTTTAATGTGGTACATATAAAACTATCACAATAAAATAGTAAGCATTTATTTTTACCCCATGCAATTTGGTAATGTATCCTTTCTTCTTAGATTGCAGTCTATTACTAATCTGCTTTCTATAACTGTAGGTTAATTTTAAATTATCTAGAATTGTATAAACATTTAATAATAAGGTATTTGTTTTTATCTAACTTCTTTTGCTCAGCATAATGATTTTTCATTGTATTCACTTTTTTGTGTATTACTAGTTGTTCCTTTTCTATTGCTCCATATATTATATTCTACTGAATGAATATATTGCATTAGGTTTTCTTTCACTGTTTAAGAAATTTGGACTACTACATGTAAAACTGCTATAAACTTCTGTATGTAAGTATTTGTGTGGATGTGTGTTTTACTTGTCTTTGGTAAATAAATAAACGTGCAAATTCAGTTCACTTGGTGAATAAATGTTTGTGTCTAAGAAACTATCAAAATTTTATCCAAAGTAGCTGTAACTTTATACTCTCCACAGCAGTGTAAGAAGATTCCAGCTGTTTTACATTCTTGCCTTATACATGATATTATCAGTATTTTGAATTACAGAAATTCTAAGATGTGTGAAATAGTATCCCATCATAGTTTTTATTTGCATGTTGATAATGTTACATAATTCTTTTCTGTTTAATGGCTTTAGCTACATGCGTGTATGTGTGTGTGTGTGTGTGTGTGCATGCACATATGTACATGCATGTGTGTCTGATAGGGAGGAAATCTGGTCCGATGTATTGCCCTTTTTTATGAGATTATTGCTCTTCTAATTACTGATTTTGTTTGGTTTGTTTGTTTGAATATGTCGTAGTCTCACTTGTGGCCCAGACTGGAGTGCAGTGGCACACTGCTCATGGCCACTGCAGACCTGACCTGCTAGGCTCAGACAATCCTTCTGCCTCAGCCTTCCAAGTAGTTGGAACCACAAGAGTGCACCACCACGTCCTGCTAATTTTTTGATTTATTGTAGAGACATGGTCGCACCTTGTTGCCCAGACTAGTCTCAAACCCACGGACTCAGGCAATCCTCTTGCCTCCGCCTCCCAAAGTGTTGGTATTATAGGCATGACTCACTGCGCTCACTGTAATAATTGATTTGTAAGAGCTGTTTTTATATAATGAATGTAAGAAATATTCTGTATGATACACATGTTACAAATATCTTCTCTCAATCGGTAGCTTGTCTTTTTACTTGCTTAATGGTGTCTTTCTAAAAGTACAGCTTTTAATTTTTATATTTTGGTAATATCTAATCTATCTGGTTTTTTCTCTTTGGGTTTGTATTTCTTGTGTTCTTTTTTAAATAAAACTTTGCCTAGCTAACCACAAATTTTTTTTCTAAAGTTTGTATTATTTTAGTTTTATATTTGGTTTTATAATCCATTCTGAGTTAATTTTTATCTATGTTTATTTATTTATATGAGGACATCTAATTGTTCTGACATCACTATTGAAAAGACTTTTCTCACTAAATTGCCATGCCCTTTCGTTGAAAAGCAATGAATCACATAGGTGAAACTTGTTTTTAAGTTTTGTTAAGGTAATTCAAGTGCCCTTTACTAAGTCTTAGCTTATCCTTATTGCAAAGATGTGAGTTTTCGATATCTTTGCTGACTGTCTCAGTTGTTCTATGATGTTTTTCCACCCCAGCTAGTTGGAACTCAAACATCTCCCAACCTCCTATGAATTCTAGGACTTGTGTAGCTAATAATCTCCTAGTAGTTCTTCGTCCATTCTTGTAGAGTTTCACCTTTTGCTTAAAAATCTTAGTAATCAACTTATTTTGGAAAGATACCCACATGGATGGGTTTGGTATTCTTTCTCTAAATTTACACTCCTCTCTGGTATCTTGCTCCACAATTTATAATTTCTTTGGCCTCCTCAAACTCAGATTTCACTCTCCTCACCTCAGCAGGACTATTGTGCTTGGTTCCTTCTGTAGAATGGGAATAATATTGTCTGACCTGATAAGGTTATCAGGAAGATTATATGAGCTAATGAATAAATAACGATGGCTGTCTAGGAGTTATTCAGAAAACTATCAATATTGGGGTAAATGTGAAAAACGAGTAGAAAGGAAGGCTTACTGTTATAATCCTTCAACCCTTTGACATCTGAAATGACCCATCAATTTAAATAAATATCTGGCATTTCCTCTTCAGAAATCAAATTAACATTGGCATAAAGATACTCTAGTATGCCCTGAAAATGTATTTGTGTTAGTCAATATCACACATATATCAGTTGAGAACCTTACATTTCTCAGAATTAAAAATTAAAATACAAGATATATATTATTTTTTCCTTTTCTAATATCACAAGAATTCTGAATCCTTTTTTAAAAGAAAGATTGTTGGATGGGAGAGAAGCTAGGAGAGTTTGAGACCCACTGATCTTGCTACTGAATGTGAGAACTGTGCTTCCTCTCAGTTGCACTGTAGTGTCCTGTGCTTGTCCCTAACTTAGCCCTCTTTGCCTGTTGTATTTATCCTTTTATTTATCCATCTCTCCTTCTAAACATCAACATCTTTCTAGAAAGAAACCAGTAATTCTAAATTTTCTGAGAACTTTAAAAAATAGTCTGAGCTTATTGCAAGATATCCCAGGCCCCATCTCAAATGTTTCTTATTTAGGAGAGTCTGAAGTGGAACCCAATAATACGCATCTTCACACGAACCTCAGGAGGCCCAGAGAGGGACCCATTTATGGACCCCAGGCGGTCCATGACTGGCATTGGCACAGACTATGCCATTTTAATCTTTGTGCGGCCATTCCCACCAAAACACCAGAGAGCCTGGAACAGTGTAGGTACTCAGTGCATACTGATTAAGTTAATAAATTGATGGATTCACAGATGGAAGTTTGCATTAATAACTGTGTTTAAAGAGATACATCTAGCAGATAGAGGAATGTCAGAAAAGTTTGTGCCTCTTTAGGATGCAGGCATAACTTGTGTATAAAGCCGGAGAGTTATGGGAAAAAATTATCTTATAATTCAACTAGCAAATATTAAGAAGGAAGAGAAAGCTATATAACATGTGTCAAGGATGTCATTTATCTTATCCTTCAAAATAGTCAATCTGTGTCTAGAATCTATAAAGTTAATGATTATGGGAATGATAATTTATTTCTTCATTCAGCAAATGTAACCTTGATCCAAAAGAAATGATCCATGCAAAAAAAAAAATTATAGTATTCAAAGATGTTCATCTTCTACATAGGTGAAGTAAGTCAGGTAATTTATCAGACTCAAATTTTTCTTCTTTCCTTATGGCTGAATATGTACTTTTAATGCAGAGAAGCAAAAAGAAAAAAACCAAACCTCACTCCAAAGCCTCAATCCCCTGGGATGCCCCAACTGTATAAGACCCAGGGATTTTGCTAGAGCATTTGCTATCATGGGCACAGCACTGCTTAGACCGGGAAGTCTAGTTATTTCCAGTCCAGGGACCAGGCAGCGTTGTTCATCTTTAAAGTTTCATGGCCACTGATTTTTCTCCAATAAGATCTGAGAGAAAAATGCTACCTAATGTTTTCCAAATTTTTTCCTATGTATTTCTTGTTCCTCTTTATATTCTGATGGCTACAGGAGAAAGGAAACTGGGATTGTGCTAAAACTCTACCTGTGGATGTAAGTGACTCCTTTGTACTGTAGTTTAAGGATCACCCTTTTTAAATGAGTATTATCATCTTACAGTTATCTCTAAATATATTTTGGGTACCAAAGAAAGAATCAAAGGCAGAGGAACTGGTGAGAATTTAGAGTGAAAGACAGGATGGAGAACATGTAGAAAGGGCAAAGATCCAACTGAACAAAGTCCTATCATGTGAATATGGGAGAGAGAGTAGACTTAGAGAAGAATCAAAAGAGTGTAAAACAGCAAAATATCCCTAAAGTAAACCTAAGCTAGGAAATACGAAGAAACCACCTCTGCCATGTACTGATATGTGTCTTAGGAGAAGGAAAAACATATGATGGGTTAACAGTGGAAGAATAGGAGATAGGAGTAGATGGAAGGGTGGAGCAGAAAACCCGCATGGGGATCACATAGAGTAAAGAATTTGTTGTTCTACTTCCTAAGTTGCTGGTATATAAGCATGCAGGGCAAAGGAAATATTAAAAATAGGGCTCAGATAATTCAGAAGACAAACTCTGGATTAAGGAGTTTAGGATACTTGGAATACAGTTCCTGACTCTCTGGACTTCAGTTTCTTCATTTGTAACTGTTGGACAAAATACTAACAGTTTACATTTATGGAATACTTACTATGAGACAGACACTTCACTGTGTGCATCTGGCACTCATACTAACTTTTTGGTTTATACTATGGTGCCATTTCAGAGATTAAAACTTGAGACACAATGTGATTGTCCTAAGAGCATAAATTGTCAGAGCCATATTCCAGACTTGAGGAGTTTGGCTCCAGAGACTGCATCCTTCCCAGCCTCACTGTGCTATTTTAACAAATGTTTCCAGAACAAACTGACAGAGAAGCACACTGAAACAGTAATCAAAATCATTTAGATATACTTAGGAAAGACTTTCAGGAGATAAGTAATAAGCCTTCATTTTGAAAGTGAGATAAATATTAATTGTAAGAGATAAAGGACATAGGAAAGGAAATGTTATGTGCAAAAGCAGGAAGACAGAGGTTAGTTATGTGTGATGGCTGCAGCCAGCCAGCTTGTTTACAGCTGAGGGACAGATGTAAAACCTAATGCTTAGGATTAAAACACACAAGGTGGTGATTTGGACAGAGAGTATTTCAGAAACAGTGCAATCATAAATAACTGAAAAAACTAAAAATGTTATGAGGAAAATAAGACTCACAAGGGGATATAATCATTTTATTCTAGTAACTAAAGGTTAACTGTCAATTATAGAAAGAGTCAAACCTCTTGGGAGTTTCTGCAGAGAGAAAATCAGGAACAATGGGTGGGTATTTCAAGAAGGCAAAGTTCATCACAAAATAAGGGATTTCTAGCCAAGTCATCCAAGTAAGCTGTCTAGGAAGAAAGCAGCCTATTTGGGGAGGTTAGAGCACTTCATAACTTTTTCTTGATTGTAGAGATTGTAACATACTTTCTAGATTGTTATAAAGAAGTACACATAATTGGGTGTGGGTTGAATTAGAAGATTTCTGATCTTTTTTGCAACATAAAGATAGTCTTACTGTGTAAATCTGGTATGAAGTTTTTATCATGTGATCTCCAAATCAAACTACAGATCTCCTCACAGATAAAGATGAGAGTTGTTCTTAGAACAATATGTAGACAATGGAGATTGAGACGGGGCCAGAAGGGTGGCCGTCTCACCCCAAGCTACATAATGTTGTTCTGAGGGTAATTTGAGCTTTACTTAGGCTCACATGCACACATGGCAAGGAAAGCCTCAACATGTGAACCATACCAAAAGTTTTACAACTGATCATGGATAAATAGAACCTGAACACCTTTAAATACATGAAAACACTTCATTACATCTAAACAAGCCAGTATGCAAGTCAAGTATGTGGGGAGTGGATAAATCACTTTATTTTTGTTTGTATTTTCTGAATCAGATTTTTATCAGATGGCCTTGAAAATACATAATTTCTAAGGAGTATCACTCTCATGTGGGTTAAGCAAACTGTTTAATCTTTTTGAGCCTGTTTCATTTGTAAAATCATAGTGTTAGATAAGATGATCTCTATTTTACTATTATGAGCCTTATGCACATATAAATACAAAGAACAGAAACAATTTACAAAAATACAGATAAACGTCTTTAGATATATTTAAATTGGGACGTTATTTGTGTTACTACTCATGTCTCATGATTTTCCTCATCCCCTGATCTGTGTGCTTAACTTGTCTGATACACACTTTTTCAGACCAACATTATCAGCTTTGTACAGAAATACCAATCTGGTTTCCCTGGGGTGATTTTGCTTTTGTCACATTCTCTCTCTTTTCAGTTTCAGGTTGTCTATATCTGATTCCCACTGACCAATGAAGAGACAGAACTACAGCATGATCACCGAGTTCATCCTTATAGGCTTCTCAAACCTGGGGGATCTGCAGGTCCTTCTCTTTTTTATCTTCCTACTAGTCTACCTGACCACTCTGATGGCCAATGCCACCATCATGACTGTCATTTGCCTGGATAGGGCCTTGCACATCCCTATGTACTTCTTCCTCTTTAACCTTTCCTGCTCAGAAACCTGCTACACCTTGGTTATTGTACCCAAAATGCTAACCAATCTACTATCCACAATTCCAACTAATTCCTTCTCTGGATGTGCTGCCCAGCTCTATTTCTTTGTTGGCTTGGCTTGTACCAACTGTTTTCTCATTGCTGTAATGGGCTATGATCACTGTGTTGCCATCTGCAACTCTCCTAACTACACACTCATTGTCAGCCGAGCCACGTGCATGCAGTTGATTCTAGCCTCCAGCTTTTGTGGTTTCCTGATCTCTGTGGTTGTCAACATCCTGGTGTTCAGTGTGCCTTTCTGTGCCTCCAATCGGATCAACCACTTTTTCTGTGACATTTTCCCTGTCCTAAAACTGGGCTGCACAGACACCAACCTGAAGGAGATGGTCATCTTCTTCCTCAGCATTCTGATGCTGCTGGTTCCCTTTGTGCTGATCTTCATCTCTACGTCTTCATTGTTTCCACCATTCTAAAGATCTCCTCAGCGGGGGGACAATGTAAAGCCTTCACCACCTGTGCCTCCCACCTCACAGTGGTCATCGTCCACTATGGCTGCGCTTCCTTTATCTACTTGAGGCCCACAACCCTGTACTTCTCAGAAAAGGACTGACTTGTGGCAGTGACATACACTGTGATCACCCCACTACTCAACCCCCTTGTCTACACATTGAGAAATAAAGAAGTAAAGATGGCTCTGAGAAAGGTTCTGAGTAGATACTCATTTCCCAAAACTGTATGAGCTAATACAGCAAAAAATTAGGTTCACAAAAGATACCTGAATAGCACTTCAGTTCTATAAACATATTCGCCCTTTTTTTTAATTCCCTTGCAAAAAGAAAGAAAGAAAGAAAGAAAGAAAGAAAGAAAGAAAGAAAGAAAGAAAGAAAGAAAGAAAGAAAACTTTAGGTAATCTTGACTCTTTCAATGTTTAGTCTTTATCCAGTCTAAAAGTAGCACCAGTTGGTGCCCCAAAAGTCCCATGAACATAGAAACTGTCAAGAACTCAAGTGGTGCTATTTTCAAGCATTGCAGATGTCAACTTTGTCAGAACAACACTAAAAAGCCTGTATTATCTTTTTTAGAATGCCCAGACTGCTTATACCCTTGCTACACTGAAGGAGACAGTAGAAATTGTTAAGTCTCTGAACACTTCTCTATATACTTTGAGGTTTAAAAAATATTTGCAATAAATCACTTCTAGATGAATTCCTTTCTGGGAAAATGAGGGAGAGAGAATTAGAGTTCTAAGAGGCTGAAGATAGAATAGGAAACACAGACTTTAGAATCACAAAGACCTGGACTTGAATCTTCATTTGGACCACTTTCCAGCTAAGTTCCTCAGCCAATTTCTTATTGTCAGTTATTCCTTATGCAAAATTTAATCACATTTTTAATATTTAATACTTCCTCAGTGGTTCATTGTAAGAATTAAATAAGTTAAAGCAATTTCATACTTCTTCAATACAAGGCATTTAAAAATGAGTTCTCTGTCCTCTCCTCTTTTTTCGTCATCCTATAAACTAGGGAAAGGACTTAATGTTAGATTAAGTGTGTTAATGTGTGACCTTTTTTTCCTGCACTATCCAGAGATGAGTCCATACAGCATTGTTCTGGATTTCTGTCATAACTCAAAGGGAAACTTTCACAATATCTGGAGACCTTGAGGTCCTACAGATGAAGGAGAAGAGTATCCTCAAATTCCTTGCAGCAACCTTGACTTCCAAATGTAACAATATCTACAAAATGAAAAGTGATGTCATCTGCATCATAAATCTGAAGAGGACCTGGAAGAAACTTCTGCTGGAAGCTCTTGTCATAGTTGCCATTGAAAACCCTGCTGATGTTATCCGTTATTCTCCAGGGATACCGGCCAGTGGGCTGTGCTGAAGTTTGCTGTCACCACTGGAGCCACTCCTGTTGCTGGCTTCTTTACTCTTGAAAACTTTACCAACCAGATCCGGGCAACCTTCTGGGAGCTGCATTTTCTGGTGATGACTGATCTCAGAACAGACCACCAGTCTGTCACAGAAATATCTTGTGTTAACCTGCCTACCACCGCTCTGTGTAATTTAGATCCTCCTCTTTACTGTATAGACATTTTTCTCACATATAACCAGAGAGCTCAATCAGTGGATCTGGTATGGTGGATGCTGGCCTGGAAAGTTCTGTGCATGCATGGCATTGTCTTTCTTGAACACTCATGAGAGGTTCTGATTTCTACTTCTACTTCTATGACAATGGTGTGTTTCAATAAAACAACTAAAAATATTAAAAGGGAAGACAGGCTGCTGCTGAGAAAGTCAAGGAATTTCAGGACTAACTGGCTGCTCCAACCCCAGAGTTCACTACTACTCAACCTGAGGTTGTACACTAGTTCAAAGGTGTGCAGGTGTCTTCCATGTCTATTCCGTAGTTCCTTACTGAGGACTGTAGCAATTAGCCTCACTTGCCACAGGAGACTGGTCTGCAGCTTCCACTGCTCAGGTAACTGAATGGGTAGGAGCAACCACTGAGTGCCATAAGCTGTTTTCCACACATTGTTAAGCAAAATGAAAATAAAATTAATAAAAATAAATATCAGTTTATTTTTAAAATTCATACTCATTTATTTCCATTTATTTGGTATTTCAGATCAATATACCTAGGATTGCTTTGTGTCTTGATGTCAGTTTTACTTCTAAAGCCTACTGTGGATATTGTATATTAATCTTCACTTGGGAGTTTTCCTGAGCTTTTTTTGTTTCTATGTAGAAAGTACCCATGTCCTGAAAATAAATGTCAATGGTTGCACATACATAGGTGGTATCCCTAGCAATATTTCTCCAAGATCCCTCTGCTACCATTTGACTGATAAATTCTATAGAAACCAGATTTCAAAGTAAAGAGGTTTTCAGTAACAGCCCTGTTGCTTAGCCAGTTCTATCTGGCATCTGCAGCCCCACGTTGGACAAAACTGGGATGCAGTTTTTCCTTTTTCTGGAATCCTGCATTGAGAGACATTGATTGCTCTTCTGATCTGCTTGCTTGCAGGTTCTGGGAGAGGATTCTATGTATATATAAAATCTTTATGCAGTGGTATGTTGTAATCCTCATTTTCCATGTATCTCGATTTAAAATGTTAAATTCGTAAAACACACACACAAGAATGATACTATGTGAAAGTAAGTTGACCAAAAGTTCTTATTGCTTATGCATCCAATATCCTGTGCAACGCACTGAATTAAGTACTGTAGGGACAATAGTAAGAAGTAAGTTATAGTCTTTTCTTTTCCTCATGTCTCACTAAAAGGAATGATCAAATGTCAGTCACCAATATAGGAACATCACGTACATTTAAAGTGTTTACTGTGGCTTTTGTTTAACAGTGTGTTTCAATAAAACAGCTGAATTTTATGATAGGAACATTATCCATTTTTATTTCTCAGTCTTTCATTTGAGACATATGCAGTTTAATAACTCTTGCTCAGGGAATACATAACCTGGACTCAAAAGTTGGTTTTCTCACACATTTGTTGTGTGAGCATGAACCAATAACTTAAACTCTATAAGCTGAGAATGATTAAAATAGTGTTGAATATGTACATGTACTTCCTGGATCTTAAAAGTAAAAGAGTAGGGCTGTTGTATGAATTAAAAGAGTACATGCCTTAGAGCACCGAACAAATTGTTCTGAAACATAATGTGTATTTGGTAAAATTTAAGGATTGGTATTGTTTTCATATATGTAATGATAGATAAAAGAAGGAATTAGAATGCAGACTAAAAAGGGGAAGAAAGAGAGAAAGAAAAAAAAAAGCAAGGACAGAAAGAATTGGGAAGAACCAGAAAAAGAAAAACATAAAAGGGTAATAGTTAACAGGTTTGGTTGAATTTACTTTACGACAGCAGTACTTTTCCCCCCATACCTAGAGCTCTAATTTTTTATATGCTACATCTAATAGTTTGACAATGAGTGCCCCAAGGATAAAAATAAATTGCTGATTTATCTTTAGTTTTTCAGAACATAGTGTCCAAAACCTTCCCAGAACATATCTAATTAAAATGGCTGCATGAAAATATGCACTTTATTTTAGACATTTTTCTCACTCATGGAGTTTCAGCTTTATTTGTTGAGATAGAACTGACACCACCCATTGGTGGAAGGAGTTTTTGGAGCTTCTGGGTGGACTTTTACTATAGGGAAGATTGTGCTAAACAGAGTGAGAGCTAACCTTCCATTTCATTCCCTGTGGCTTCAGAATTCCCAGAACACTACTGGTCCTCAACTCCACCTACTCAGCACACACACATACACACACACACACACACACACACACACACACTTGTAAAATGTACTTCTCTCTGATTTGCATTTGATACACATACTTCTCTGTTTGCTACAGTTATGAAAGTGTTCATAAATTTGTCTTAAACACTGAATTCCTAGATGGTTTGCTATTTTTTCAGAGACTAAAAAGAAATAGCACTGAATTTACAGTGTAGGGTATAAGATAAGGGTTCAATTTCATTCTTTTGCATATGAAGACCCAGTGTTCATAGCACTATTTACTGATGAAACCGTCCTTTTCCTATTTTGTATTCTTGGCACCCTTGTCAAAGATCAGTTGATTAT